>NC_083569.1:16472479-16772479 GCF_027579695.1 Neoarius graeffei
TTAGTGATCTGGAGAACGTGCCAAAAATTAAAGCAATCCGGGGTTACAAGTTTCTTTGGCAAATAAAACTGATGGGACAGGTTTACAATATTCACATTATTTTTATGACTGTCAATTTGCAGCAAGTGGAACTTCCCTTAATGCTTTGTCTCAATCCCACAGCATCCTGACCATAAGACTTGTGGCTAAGCATACCTACCATGTGGCTTCCCTCAATACACTGTCAAGCTTGTTACTAGTGATGCCTCGATAGCCACACAGCCTCCAGAAAATAGTCACACCTTGTGATTATTTCTCTTTAGTGTATTGCAGGCATCACCAAATGGCGGACCTCGGTCCGGACCTGGACCCAGTGATGGTTTTGTCTGGACCCGTGACCAATGGTAAATTCACGAGATTAAGTAATTTTCATGGAGCATTATTTTGGACGGTCGTGGCTATTGACAGCGGGCACTGCTACTCCAGTTAATACGACAACAGCTTCACTCAGTTGAGCCAATAAAATCGTTAGTTTACCCAGCACGCCACAGCAGAGCAACAAGCAGAGAGGAAGAGAGTTAAGTTCAGAGACAACCGACCGAGACAACATGGCTTGCTCCAAAAGGCGGAGGAAAGCAGACAAGAAAAATCGTTGTTTTAAAGATGAATGGACGGAGAAATATATGTTCATTCTTCCGGCGAGCAGTTCAAAACCAGTGTGCCTCATATGCTCCAAAAACGTGGCATTAATTAAAAGCGGCAACGTGAAGCGCCACTACGAAATGAAGCACAGCTCTTTTGAGCAAAGTTATCCCCTGAAGTCCAAGCTGAGGGCACGCAAAATAACCGAACTGCAAGCACACAGGTCTACCCGACTCATCACACATACATTTACAGCCCAGCAACGTGCAAACGAATGTTCCTTAAAAGTAGCGTGGATTTTGGGGCAACATAAAAAAACATTTAGTGATGGGACAGTTCTGAAGGACTGCTTAAACGCCGTTGCTGAGACATCGATCTGTTTATTGATCTGCAAGGAAATGCTGCATTAAGGCTACATCCACACGACAACGAGAATTAAAAAAAAAAAAAAAAAAAATTTATATTAAAAAAAAAATCTCCTTCTCACCCCCGGCGGGGGGGTGGTATCCATGTCATCCTCAAGCTCGGGTCCTCTACCAGAGGCCTGGGAGTTTGAGGGTTCTGCGCAGTATCTTCGATGTTCCTAGGACTGCGCTCTTCTGGACTGAGGCTTCAGATGTTGTTCCTGGGATTTGCTGGAGCCACTCTCCCAGTTTGGGGGTTACTGCCCCAAGTGCCCCCACTACCACGGGGACCACGCAACCCTTGACCTTCCACATCCGTTCCAGCTGCTCTTTCAACCCTTGATACTTCTCAAGTTTCTCATGTTCCTTCTTCCTGATGTTGGCGTCAGCTGGGATCGCCACATCTATCACCACCACCCTCTTCTGCTCTTTGTCCACCACCACTATGTCCGGTTGGTTAGCCAGGATCTGTTTGTCAGTCTGGAAGCTGAAGTCCCACAGAACCTTGGCCCTGTTGTTCTCAGCCACCTTCTGTGGTATGGCCCATTGGGACTTGGGTATTTCTATTCCATACTGGTTGCAGATGTTCCTGTATACTATCCCAGCCACTTGGTTGTGCCTCTCCATGTACGCTGATCCAGCTAGCATCTTGCACCCTGCTACTATGTGCTGGACTGTTTCAGGGGCTTCTTTGTACAGTCTGCATCTTGGGTCTGATCTACTCTGGTAGATCCTGGCCTCTATGGCTCTTGTGCTTATGGCCTGTTCTTGTGCTGCCATGATTAGTGCCTCTGTGCTGTCTGTCAGTCCTGCATTATCCAGCCACTGGTAGGATTTCTTGATATCAGCCACTTCCTCTATCTGACGGTGGTACATGCCATGTAGGGGTTTGTCTCTCCAGGTTGCCTGTTCCTCCTCCTCCTCTGCACTCTCATCAGGGTTCTGCTGCCTGAGACATTCACTTAGCAGTTCATCCTTTGGGGCCATCTTTCTGATGTATTCTTGGATTTTCGATGTTTCATCCTGGACCGTGGTCTTGACGCTCACTAGCCCTCGGCCTCCCTCTTTCCGCTTGGTGTATAGTCTCAGGGTGCTGGACTTGGGGTGGAACCCTCCATGCATGGTGAGGAGCTTTCTAGTCTTGATATATGTGGCTTCTATCTCCTCCTTTGGCCAGTTTATGATACCAGCGGGGTATCTGATGACTGGTAGTGCGTACATGTTGATGGCTCGGACCTTGTTTTTACCATTCAGCTGACTTTTCAGGACCTGCCTTACTCTCTGGAGGTATTTGGCTGTGGTTGACTTCCTTGTGGCCTCTTCATGGTTTCCATTAGCCTGTGGGATGCCAAGGTACTTGTAGCTGTCTTGGATATCACCTATGTTGCCCTCTGGTAGGTCAATCCCCTCAGTCCGGATCATCTTGCCTCTCTTTGAGACCATCCGGCCACACTTGTCCAATCCGAATGACATCCCTATGTCATCGCTGTAGATCCGGGTGGTGTGGATCAGCGAGTCTATTTCTCGCTCGTTCCTGGCATACAGCTTGATGTCATCCATGTAGAGCAGGTGGCTGATTGTTGCCCCACTACGGAATCGGTACCCGTAGCCGCTCTTCGTGATGATCTGACTGAGGGGGTTCAGGCCTATGCAGAACAGCAGTGGTGATAGCGCATCTCCTTGGTATATGCCGCACTTGATGTTGACTTGGGCAATGGGTTTTGAGTTGGCCTCTAGGGTTGTCTTCCACATTTCCATTGAGTTCTGTATGAAGGTCCTTAGGTTCCTGTTGATCTTATACAGTTCCAGACATTCCAGTATCCATGTGTGTGGCATTGAGTCGTAGGCTTTCTTGTAGTCAATCCAGGCAGTGCACAGGTTGGTCTGTCTCTTCTTACAGTCTCGGGCGACTGTTCTATCGGCCAGTAGCTGGTGCTTGGCTCCTCTGGTGTTACTGCCAATTCCTTTCTGTGCCTTGCTCATGTATTGAGCCACATGCTTACTCATTTTTGCCGCAATGATGCCTGACAGGGCCTTCCATGTTGTGCAGAGACAGGTAATTGGCCGGTAGTTGGATGGGATGGGTCCCTTCTGGGGGTCCTTCATGATTAGGACTGTCCTGCCTTGGGTTAGCCATTCTGGGTGGGTTCCATCCCTCAGCAGCTGGTTCATCTGTGCTGCTAGGCGTTCATGGAGTGCAGTTAGCTTCTTCAGCCAGTACGTATGGATCATATCGGGGCCTGGTGCTGTCCAGCTCTTCATCTTTGACACTCTTTCTTGGACGTCTGCCATTGAGATGGTTACTGGTTCTTGTTCTGGGAGGTTGCTGTGGTCAGCTCTTAGGTCCACTAACCATTGGGCATCGGTGTTGTGTGATGCCTTTCTTTCCCATATGTCTTTCCAGTATTTTTCCACCTCAGCTCTTGGTGGGTCTGACCGGTTGTTGTTCCCCTGCCATTGAGAGTACACCTTGGCTGGTTCAGTGGAGAACAGCTTGTTTATTCTCCTGGCCTCTCCTTCCTTGGTGTATCTCCTCAACCGGGTGGCCAGAGCTGTTAGTCGCTGTTTGGCAGTTTCGAGTGCCTCTGGTATGGAGAGTGAGTTGTACTTCCTAGGCGCCCCTTTATTCACCATGTTCCCTTTCTGTAGTTCAGCTAGCTGGCTAACTTCTCTCCTTGCTGCCTTTATCTTGGCCTCTAATCGTCTCTTCCATGGTGGATACTGTTTGTTATGTCCCGAGCCCACCTTGTGTCCAAGCATCTCCATGATTACTGTTGCTGTACTGTGTATCAGCTTGTTGGTCTCAGTGATGGTTCTTGTGGAGATTGTCTTCAGAGCAGCATTCACATCTACTAGTAGATCTTCTGAAGGTACTTGGCAACTCAGCTTCGGTATTTGTCGGGGGCTCCAGGTTTCCAGTTGGGTCACGATCTTCCTTCTCAGGTCAGCAGCTCTTGTATATATATATACACACACACACACACGTGTGTGTATATATATATATATATATATATATATATATATATATATATATATATATACATACATACATACATACACACACACAGTTGTGTTCACAATTATTCAACCCCCACTGAAATTAAGTGTTTTGGCCAGTTTGACATTGATTTTGATCATTTCAGTCATCTTATTTACAATTAAATCAAAGAGGCACTTGTAAATTAGACAAATATAACATAACATTTATAATAAAATGGCCACAAATGTCTTTTCTCTGCTCACATCATTATCAGTTTTATTCAACCCCCAAGTGACATTCATTCTTAGTACTTAGTACAACATCCTTTTCCAGTTATAACATCTTTCAAGCGTGAAGCATAGCTTGACACAAGTGTCTTGCAGCGACCAACAGGTATCTTAGCCCATTCTTCATGGGCAAAAGCCTCCAGTTCAGTCACATTCTTAGGCTTGCGCGCTGCAACTGCCTTCTTTAGGTCCCACCAGAGGTTCTCAATCGGATTTAAGTCTGGTGACTGCGATGGCCACTCCAGAATGTTCCAGCCCTTCATCTTCAACCATGCTCTAGTGGACTTGGATGTGTGCTTAGGATCATTGTCCTGTTGAAAGGTCCAACGTCTCCCAAGCCGCAGGTTTGTAACAGACTCCATCACATTTTCTTCCAAGATTTCCTGGTACTGAAGAGAATTCATGGTACCCTGCACACGATGAAGCTTCCCTGTACCATTAGAAGCAAAACAACCCCAAAGCATAATTGACCCCCCGCCATGCTTCACAGTAGGCAAGGTGTTCTTTTCTTCATAGGCCTGGTCCAAACATAGTGCTGGTCCATGGGCCCAAACAGTTCTAATTTAGTTTCATCAGTCCACAGAACACTTTCCCAAAACTTTTGTGGCTTGTCCACATGACTTTTGGCATACTGCAGTCGACATTTCTTATTCTTTGGAGTCAGCAAGGGGGTGCGCCTGGGAGTTCTGGCATAGAGGCCATCATTACGCAGTGTGCGCCTTATTGTCTGTGCTGAAACCTCAATGCCCACATCTAACAGATCTTTTTTCAGTTCCTCACCAGTCACACGGGGATTTTTATCCACCTGGCGCTTCAGGTAGCGCCCAGCAGTCGCCGTCAGGATCTTCTTTCTGCCACGACCAGGTAGCGTTTCCACTGTGCCCTTTGCCTTGAATTTACAGATGATGCTTCCGATAGTATCTCTTGGAATGTTTAACATTTTGGAGATCTTCTTATATCCATTGCCATTCTTGTGAAGAGAAATAACTTCTCTTGTCTTCTGGGACCATTCTCTTGCCTTCACCATGTTTGTCAACACACCAGTAAATGTCTAGAAGGAGCTGAGTATCACAGTCCTTTTAAATGTGCCTAATTGGTGCTTATTAATGCTTGATTGATGCTCGTTGACATCCACAGGTGTTTTCAATACCTGATTGAAAACACTTGAATGAACCTCTGTTCTTAAGAGTGGTAGTCTTAAAGGGGTTGAATAATTGTGTCAATGAAGAAATCACAAAAAGGCCATTTAATACTTTATTACAAAAGCAGTTGATGTCATTTTAGCTGCATTTGGTTCTTTAACAAGTCCTTGTAAGAGGTCATTATGAACACAATTACAAATGTACACTGAATTCCCTAAAACCCTTTACAGCATTGGGGGTTGAATAATTTTGAACACAACTGTGTGTATATATCTCTCTCGCGTCCACATGGGCAACGGATCAGTAAAATATCAGGTCCATATGGCAACGCAACGCTTGCTGAAAACGATGCAATACACATGCCACACCTCTAGGTGCGCTGTAAGACGGTCCCATCGGAGACACCACAACAATAGAAGTAAGGATGCATGCGCATAAACTATTATGCGCGAGACTTCATATTAGCCACAAAGTCAGAAAAATCTGTTCGTAAAATTACATTATAATGACCAAATACAATGAAAAGTATTTTTCCAGTCTCACCTGTGAAAGGTAATCCCATGTGATCTCGTTTGGACGGCAAACCTGTTGGTACAGTTAAATGCAGCACATGAATGAGGCATCTTTATTCTCCGCTTTGACCCATCCAATATGGCGGCGAGGATGACGTATGCGGAAGGCGGCGTCTTTAATGGTCCGGAATAAATTGAATGCTACACGTTGATGGATTAATTTGTTCTTCTACGCCCTTTTTGAGGAATGTATTGTAGGACTTAAACCAACATCTGAAGAGGTGAGATCGCTCCTTTTTTTCCCTATTTTTGCTGGCGGGATTGACTCTCACTCTCTCTCTCACTTTGCACCATTACACAATAAATATTCACAGTGAAAATATTTTGTAAGCGCATTTCATCAACCAAGTTATAGGATTTGTTGACAACTCGCATCGAGTTCGTTACACTTCTACCCGGCGTGAAGCACATGTGGTTGTGACATCATCGTAAACAAATCCGTTCTACTCATCCAGACGACTTCGCAACAGCGCCGTTGCCAGATCTTTCCACTCTGGAACCCGTTCTCAAAAGATTTCGTTTTGGGGCACCCAAAACGCCGGTGCCATGTGGACGCCAGGCCGAAACGATAAACAATTTTATCAGATTCACCTGAATCCATTGCTGTGTGGACAGGGCCTAGTGCCGCTTTTCCACTACCAACGCGGCTGAGTTGGGCTGAGCCGTGCCGTGCTGAGTTGGGCTGAGTCGAGCTGAGTGGGGCTGTTGGAGTTGCATTTCGACTACAACCGCGCTGAACCGTGCTGGCTGGAAGTGGGTGGACACATTGGGTGGAGTTAGCGAAAGTGGGTGGACGTCACGTGATGTCATTAGGCGGCGCAAACAGTGACATCAGTGACCTTTTAAGCGGTAGTCTCACGACCCGGATAGTAAACAATAAACAGGGAGGACATGGAGTTGTTATTGTTGCTGGTCTTGGTGCTGTGGCTTGTTGTCACTGACAACGCCAACAGATACTGGCAAGAGCGTATAGATGAGGCGAGGCGCATAAGGCTTCAGAAATTCTCGTAATTATTCTTCTTCCGGGTTTACAGATCCCAGCGTGCTCGCGGGGCGTGTGAGGACACTCCTCCTCACCAATCAGTGCACAGGGGAGTGTCTCCTCACACCCCTAGCCCCACTCGGCTCGGTTTGGCTTGCTTCAGCCCTACTCCAAAACCGTGCGAGTTTTGGGTGCTAAGCAGGGCTGAAGCGAGCTGAGTCGTGCTGCTCGGAGGTAGTCGAAACGCGAGCCATGTTGGGCTGAAGTGAGCTGAAGCGAGCTGAAAAAGGGTAGTGGAAAAGGGCCATAAGAGAGCATTTTGAGACAACTGACCCTGCTACTTTCTGGTTACAGACTGTTTCTGAGAGTGTGTTCCCTGGTCTAACCAAAGGAACACTGCACACCTTGACTATGTCTGGATCGACTTATAGCTGTGAGTCAGCTTTTTCCACTATGAACATTGTCAAAACCAAGTACCATTCTAGGCTCAACAATGAACACCTACATATCTGCATGAGAATGGCACTAACTCCATTCCAACCAAGATTTAAATTACTGGCAGGTCAGCCACATGCCCATTTTTCTCATTAAGAAAAGTAAAAGAAGAATTAAAAGAGAAAAGTTCAAAGAAAAATGTTCTGTTTGCATTTCCCCCCAAAAAAGCCACTTGTTTTCTGAAAATGTGGACTTTTTTTTTCTTGAAAAGTACGCCCTCATTTTTTTAGGCTGGGACCTCCTTATTTTAAGAACAAAGAAGAGAAAATGTTAAGTCAATGCACTTTTAGTTAATGTTTTCTGAGTTGACTTTTTTACTTGAAGTGTAGGCCTTCAATTCTTCAGGTTGGGACCTCTTTAAGGCTACGTTTACATTACGTCGAATCAGCGGATCATCAGATTAACGTTCTTAAAACGATTCGCGTTTACACTAAAACCGTTAGCTGTGCACACAGCAACGCCAATACGCGGATATGCTAATCACATGACTTTAGACGGCGCGTAACATGATCCCAGTGCATTTAGGGCATGCGCAAGGCTCACCACTTGCAAGTAGAAGGATGGCAAGCCTAATACACGGATACGCTCGGCTCCGCAGGCATCCTGCGCTCCAAATCACTCCGCCCTGAACAGCGAGTGCCCTCTGGAGGGTGCGCACTCCGGCCCTGCGCAGCTCACAGAGCGCGCGAGTGAAGTGCACAAGCCACGATTCGGGACTGAGCCGCTGTGTGTGTGATCCCAGCGCATATCACTTACTACTTGCAAGTGGAAGGATGGCAAGCCTAAAGACAATCATAACTACACAATGGGCAGTATTTGCATCAGTATTTGCAGTATTTTCATACTTTTATACTCTTTAATGAAAGGTGATACAAGGCGGAAGTCCGCGCCGTTTTTCAGCAGTCGCCTCACATGACCAACGCCAGCGAATCAGGAAGGTGGATGTCACAGTGACGTTGTCCAATGAGACGCCAGCTAGAGCTCAGCACAGCGTATTTGCGTATTCTGAATGTTTACACAGCACCGGACCAGACACGATCTGGATTGAATACGTGGACGCTGGCGGATTCCCGTTTCCCGGCGTTTCCAGGGGGTTTAATGTAAACGGACAGTGCATCCGCGAAGAAAACGAGACAGATACGGTCTAATGTAAACGTAGCCTAAGAGAAAAAGGAGTTATTCCACTCTGTTTGCACTTTATTTTATTCTGAGGTTTCTGTTTTCTTTAATCTGAAATAAAGGCCTTGAATTTATTTTCCTGGGACTACTTTTATTTATGGTAAAAGAGATAGTTGTGCACTCAGTTCATTTCCTGCATTGGAAATTAACAATAAATACTGTTGAACCCATATGAAAATGTGGACATAAGGGAAGGCTATAAGACACAAGCTGGACTTCGGGTCGGACCTTCTACTTGGACAAAATTTAATAACTGGACCTCAGTGACTTAATTGAATACCCCTGGTGTATTGCAACATCAAATTTATTATTGCTAATTGATTAATTGGTTAAAATATAACTATTTTAACAACCTAAATTAGAATTAAATACTAGTTATCTTGAGCACTCACAGTAAGTAAAATAATAAGTTATCCACTTTTATATAGCACCTTTCTCATACCCAAGGCCACTATAAACCAGAAAACAAACAAAAAAAGTATACAAAGCAATGAGAGAAGGCAAAGTGTTGAAAAGTGTAGAAGGTGAAGTGTTGAGAAAAGAAAAAAGGTTTTAAGCTGGGCCTTGAATGTGGAGAATGAAGCTGAAGAGATTGAGATAAAGTGTTCCAGAGTTTGGGGGCCATGACACCTGCTCCTATGTTTTAATTTGCCCCCAACAGTGATTGGTCTGAATTTTGAGACATCTAATAGTCCAGTTCCAGCAGACCCAAGAGTGCAGGAAAGGGAGTACCGGTGAAGAAGTTCAGCTAAATAGAGTGGGACTATGGACTATCATATGGAACGGATGGATTAAAGATCATTTGATCAATGACCTAATGTGGGGTTTAAAAGAGAGAGATGAATCAAATATGACTCCCAAATTACAAACTGCTGAGGAAGGTTTAAAAAAAAAAAAAGTCACCCCATCAATATCAAGTGAAAAGGTAGACAATTTTGATACTTTGGATTTTGGGCCAATGATTAGAACTTCAATATGACTGGGATTTAGGTTTAGAAAGGTAGGATGCGTCCAATGTTTGATATCAAGAATATAGGATATTGGAGTAGAGGTAGTTTTGGTGTCAACATAAGTCTGAGTTATCATCAATGTAAATAGTGTCAATGGCAAAGAATGACGTGACCAAGGGGCAACATGCAAGTAATGAACAGATGGGGGCCAAGAACTGATCCCTGGAGAACAACATTAGAAAAAGTAGGATTTAGAGACCCAGTATTGGAACAGGACTTTCAGTGCCTGGGCAACAAGAAACATATTAGCCACATGTTACACTTTTTTTTTTAACCCATTTAAAAATGCGTGGATTAAAACAAAATGTGTCATGTTCCAAGTTTTTTTTATAAACATTGAGATGGAAATGTTAGGAAATGAAAGCTGAAATTCTGATTTATCATCTCAAATTCACCTTTTGATCTCAAGCCCAAATGTCTTGTGTGTAAGAAAAAGTATTGGCCCTGCTGTCCCACATCTTTCAAAGGGGACTGTAGCTGCCATATTGAGTGCTATCCCATTTACATTAACAGCTTTTAGCAGACACCCTTAGCCAGAGCAACTTACAGAAGAGCTAGTACACTCCACTTGAAAAGCATGAATTTAAAAAAAAAATTTTTTTCTGGGAACAGACTCACTAAAACTGGACACTTGAGGACTGGAAAAAGACGAGGTGACTTTTTTTTTCCTTCAAATGTCCAGTTTCTGAGACTGTGCCTACTGTAGCCTCAGATTCTTGTTCTTTGCTGACAGGAGTGAAACCCTATCTTGGCCTTCTGCTGTTGTAGCCCATTTACTTTAAAGTCTGGTGTTTTGTACATGCTGAGATCATTTTCTGCTCACCACAGTTGCGATTCTATGAATTACTCACTGTAGGCCCACCCTTTTGTGTCTTAAGACAATGGTCACAGATTTTTCTTTGTTTCTATGCAAAATGTCAACATCAAAATCTATGCTATTTACAAAGTTCATTTTGCCATCATTGTTTCTATACCACATACATATAATCAATGGAGAGGTAATCTGATGACATATTGGGTCAAAATATAATACTGGGGGGAAAAAAATTCCAACAAGCCTACTTTAAGGCAAAGTCATGTGACCCGGTTCTCCTCAGCTGCATTTCACAGGAGTCTGTGCTGTATCTGGTTCTTTCTTCGGATACAACACTTAAGTGTGTTTTTTAGTCGCTCCACAATTTTGTTAGGTTCGATAACAGGATTACAGGGAAGTGACGTTTTCAGTGAAAACAGCTAAATAATATATTTTCATGCAAAATACTTTACGTCGTATCTCCATGGCAGTATATTCATGCTGTATTTACCAACACAATCTTACTGGCCTCCTTACCTCTGGGTTTAAGTTTCCCTTAGGCGCCCCACCTTGAACGCACAGTCCGAATGCAAATAAAAGCATCAACTCCAGGAGGGTATAAGCCCAAATCGCCATTCTTCCCAACATGCCTTCAAACAAATCTAGGAACTTTAATTTGCCTTTCCTCCCCTAACTGTTAAAAAACATCGCCACGCTGATCAGAAGTATCTTATAAAATAAACAAATTAAACAAAACTTACTTTAATTATAACCACGCCTAATGAAGCTGTGACTACAAGTAAAATCTTTCAGACATTAAAAGGTAAAATGAAAGACGAGGTCAGTGAACCACTAGTTTTCTTTGATCTAATTTATTTCTTCCCGAAACTTTGTCAAACCGTCTCCTTACTTATCTATAACAATGCTCAACTCTGCAGCCATTTTCCCTTCAGCTGTTGACGTGGTCGCTCGACGAGTCCTAACTGCTTAACTTGCACAAACTCGCCCAAAGCCCACCCCTTCCTATTCCCAATTCCTCTCCGGCGCTGCTGTGGCTCTACTGAGCACCTCATTCGGGTTTGTCTCATGTCACCAAAATAAATAAAAAATAGGGGCCCCTCACACTTTTGGTGATATCACCAGACAAACACAACACAGTAATTACTAGGGGTTTTATTTTATTTTATTTTTTTAAGGAAGCATGTAAAATGCCTCCTGATACCAGTGAATTAACAATATCTTTAACATGTTTAAACTAGGTGGCACGGTGGTGTAGTGGTTAGCATTGTCGCCTCACAGCAAGAAGGTCCAGGTTCAAGCCCCGTGGCCGGCGAGGGCCTTTCTGTGTGGAGTTTGCATGTTCTCCCCGTCTCTGAATGGGTTTCCTCTGGGTGCTCTGGTTTCCCCCACAGTCCAAAGACATGCAGGTTAGGTTAACTGGTGACTCTAAATTGACCGTAGGTGTGAATGGTTGTCTGTGTCTATGTGTCAGCCCTGTGATGACCTGGCGACTTGTCCAGGGTGTACCCCGCCTTTCGCCCGTAGTCGGCTGGGATAAGCAACCCTGTAGAACAGGATAAAGCGGCTAGAGATAATGAGATGAGATGTTTTAACTACATAACCCACCATCGTGATCCTTTCTGGAGTGGGTTTCAACTCCCTGCTGTGCCCTTGCTTATAAAAGTAGCTAAATTATTATGTACAATTTCTTAACCTTTCCCAGCTACAAGACAATATGCCCAAATCACTTGCTGAGGTACTGGCAAACAAACACTAATATTACTGCTAAATTCACATTCGTGTGCATCTTTAAACAACAAAAACATCAGTGTCATGATTCTAAATAAAACTACAAGAAAAAAAGAGAACCTTTCAACATATACAGTTAGGTCCATATATATTTGGACACTGACACAAATTTTCTTTTTTTACCTGTTTACCGAAACATATTCAAGTTATAGTTATATAATGGACATGGACATAAAGTCCAGACTTTCAGCTTTCATTTGAGGGTATCCATATTAAAATTGGATGAAGGGTTTAGGAGTTTCAGCTCCTTAACATGTGCCACCCTGTTTTTAAAGGGACCAAAAGTAATTGGACAATTGACTCAAAGGCTATTTCATGGGCAGGTGTGGGAAATTCCTTCGTTATGTCATTCTTAATTAAGCAGATAAAAGGCCTGGAGTTGATTTGAGGTGTGGTGCTTGCATTTGGAAGATTTTGCTTTGAAGAAAACATGCGGTCAAAGGAGCTCTCCATGCAGGTGAAACAAGCCATCCTTAAACTACGAAAACAGAAAAAACCCATCCGAGAAATTGCTACAATATTAGGAGTGGCAAAATCTACAGTTTGGTACATCCTGAGAAAGAAAGAAAGCACTGGTGAACTCATCAATGCAAAAAGACCTGGATGCCCATAGAAGACGACAGTGGTGGATGATCGCAGAATAATTTCCATGGTGAAGAGAAACCCCTTCACAACAGCCAACCAAGTGAACAACACTCTCTAGGAGGTAGGCGTATCAATATCCAAATCTACCATAAAGAGAAGACTGCATGAAAGTAAATACAGAGGGTTCACTACACGGTGCAAGCCTCAAGAATAAAAAGGCTAGATTGGACTTTGCTAAAAAACATCTAAAAAAGCCAGCACAGTTCTGGAAGAACATTCTTTGGACAGATGAAACCAAGATCAATCTCTACCAGAATGATGGAAAGAAAAAAGTATGGCAAAGGCGTGGTACAGCTCATGATCCAAAGCATACCACATCATCTGTAAAACACGGCGGAGGCAGTGTGATGGCTTGGGCATGCATGGCTGCCAGTGGCACTGGGTCACAAGTGTTTATTGATGATGTGACACAGGACAGAAGCAGCCAGATGAATTCTGAGGTATTCAGAGACATACTGTGTGCTCAAATCCAGCCAAATGCAGCCAAACTGATTGGTCAGCGTTTCATAATACAGATGGACAATGACCCAAAACATAAAGCCAAAGCAACCCAGGAGTTTATTAAAGCAAAGAAGTGGAAGATTCTTGAATGGCCAAGTCAGTCACCTGATCTCAACCCAATTGAGCATGCATTTCACTTGTTAAAGACTAAACTTCAGACAGAAAGGCGCACAAACAAACAGCAACTGAAAACCGCTGCAGTAAAGGCCTGGCAGAGCATTAAAAAGGAGGAAACACAGCGTCTGGTGATGTCCATGAGTTCAAGACTTCAGGTAGTCATTGCCAACAAAGGGTTTTCAATCAAGTATTAGAAATTAACATTTTATTTACAATTATTTAATTTGTCCAATTACTTTTGAGCCCCTGAAATGAAGGGATTGTGTTTAAAAAATGCTTTAGTTCCTCACATTTTTATGCAATCATTTTGTTAAACTCACTGAATTAAAGCTGAAAGTCTGAACTTCAACTGCATCTGAATTGTTTTGTTCAAAATTCATTGTGGTAATGTACAGAACCAAAATTAGAAAAATGTTGTCTCTGTCCAAATATTTATGGACCTAACTGTAAATCTCATTATGCTCAATGACTGCATAATGACACCTAATATTTACACTTCTCCTGTTTGTGTAACCTGCAATCATACCATAACCCCTTATATTCTATGGAAATGAGTGCTTTACTGGGAAATACACCACACATATTTTTTTTCATACAAACTACTTCCAGGGCTTTGAGTAACATATTTTCCAATATCTTCACTCGTGAGGATATTGATGAATTGTTTGATTAACTTGTGTACGTTTTGTTTGTGAATGTGTCAAAATAATAAAAAGAAAAACACACATTGGCTTGAAGATATGAAGTTTATCTTCTCATGTTGAAAAACTCATTTTTCATATGAAATACATCCTAGACCTGCAATATCCTCTACATATTATATGGGCATAAGTGTTTTACTGGGAAATATACCACTCGTCAAGGATGGAGATACTACCCATTCAGAAATGCATTTAAAAATAAAGGTTCTGTATCTCGGTGACACGGTGGTGTAGTGGTTAGCGCTGTTGCCTTACAGCAAGAAGGTCCTGGGTTTGAGGCCAGTGGCCAGCAAGGGCCTTTTTGTGTGGAGTTTGCATGTTCTGTCTGTGTGGGTTTCCTCTGGGTGCTCCGGTTTCCCCCAAAGACATGCAGGTTAGGCTAACTGGTGGCTCTAAATTGACCATAGATGTGAATGGTTGTCTGTGTCTATGTGTCAGCCCTGCGATGACCTGACGACTTGTCCAGGGTGTACCCTGCCTCTCACCCATAGTCAGCTGGGATAGGCTCCAGCTTGCCTGCGACCCTGTAGGACAGGATACGCGGCTACAGATAATGGATGGATATATCCACTTGTATTTTTCATATGAGCGACATCCAGGACATGGAGAAACAAAACCGTGACATAAATCTCTATATGTCACTTGTGAGGAAATCAATGAATTGTTTCAATAAATTTGGATACTTGGTTCTTTTTTTTTTGTATAATTAAAAGAAAAACACGTTGGCTTGAACACATGAAGTTTATCTTCTCGTGTTGAAAAACTCATATTTTTCATATGAAGTACATCCCAGACAGACCTGAGTAACATATATCCCAATATTTCACTCCAATGACGTCACTTCCAATGTTTTCCCGCTGACTAGATGCACATTGTCAAAATGGCGAACGGGTTCAAAATGAAAATTATTTTGATTAACTTGCATATTTTTTGTGGATGTGTCTATATAATAAAAAGAATATTACACAGTGGTGCAAAGATTTTTATCTTCTCGTGTTGAAAAATATTTCACACGCTCACTCTGCTCACTTGTATTCACCACTCAAAGCTTCATATCTTCGTGCCATGGAAGTACATTATATGGACATGAGTTGTTTTATTGGGAAATATACCACTCGTATTTTTCATATGAGCTACATTCAGGACATGGAGAACCAAAACTGTGACAATATATGTCTATATGTCACTTGTGAGGAACTCGAAGAATTGTTATCCCCTGCCCAAAGAAAGTTATAGAGTTCGTCCGGTCACGTTTTTGTTTCCGTTCCATATCTTTAAAACTGCGGGCGGCACGGTGGTGCAGTGGTTAGCGCTGTCGCCTCACAGCAAGAAGGTCCGGGTTCGAGCCCCGTGGCCGGCGAGGGCCTTTCTGTGCAGAGTTTGCATGTTCTCCCCGTGTCCGCGTGGGTTTCCTCCGGGTGCTCTGGTTTCCCCCACAGTCCAAAGACATGCAGGTTAGGTTAACTGGTGACTCTAAATTGACTGTAGGTGTGAATGGTTGTCTGTGTCTATGTGTCAGCCCTGTGATGACCTGGCGACTTGTCCAGGGTGTACCCCGCCTTTCGCACGTAGTCAGCTGGGATAGGCTCCAGCTTGCCTGCGACCCTGTAGAACAGGATAAAGCGGCTAGAGATAATGAGATTTAGATGAGATGTGTGTGTGTGTGTGTGTGTGTGTGTGTGTGTGTGTACAACGGCACCTCACCAAGCACAGCACCAGACACTCACAATAATGAACAATACTGTCCAGATCACTTCTACATCCATCGAAACCCCTCTGAACGTATCCTGTGTGTGCACTGACTATCAGCATCAGTACAGCGAACTGCTAGCTACACACTGTTAAAATGGCTCTTGTGCAATATACCTACTTACTTGTGCACTAGTACCTGAGTAATACCGGTAATAATACCTGTGTATTACCACCTTTGTAATACACTTATGTTAACTGTGTATCTGCAAACCTGTTAATTTATGCAAATTTGTTTATTTTTTATCTCTAAATTTGTAGTTTATTTCTTTATATATATATATATATATATATATATATATATATATATATATATATATATATATATATATATATATATATCCTTTTTTGTATACTTAATACTTTTGCACTACTTCACTGCCTTATCTTTCCTTTCCTCTTTATATATTTTGCTGCTGTAATAATGTAAATTTCCCCTTGTGGGATAATCAAAGGCTAGCTTATCTTATAAAAATAGAAAAAAAATCAAGATATAAAAAATGTGGTGGGCATATCTCCCAGCGTCTTTCCTTATTTAAAAAAATGCATTGTGTGAACGGGCCCATATGCGCATGCGTTAGTGTATATTCGCCGGATGCGGATTTGGCAATCACATTGAGTAACCATCACCTTGGTCAGGGTCGCTCCGCTCCAGTTCAGTAGGGGGCAATGTTAAGCATGTCTGTCAAACAGGAAGAAGAAGCAGCAGCGTCCGTTTCGTGACTGTGTCAGCTGTTAGTAGTATTGGGACAGGTTCATCCAGAACTCGACAAGACCTCATTTATGACATTCTTTTGCCAAATCAGGGATGTGACAAGAAAAGGGATTGAGTTGTCATTGATGTGGATTCCCGCACATATAGGTATTTCAACAAATGAGAAACTGGATAGGCTAGCAAAAAAAGCAGTGAAAAAAGAAAACATAGACATCAATATTAGTCTATTTCAAAGCAGAGAGCAAGTGTATTGTCTGGAAACAAGTTAACCTAATATGGCAGCAGTGCTGGGAACAAGAGACTAAGGGGAGACATTTATTCTCTTTAACTAATAGCGTGACTGATTCAGTAACCTGTAAAAGAAGAGGGTGGAAAAGGAAGGATGAAGTCACTATTTCTAGGTTGAGAATTGGCCATACTTACCTCAGTAATACTCTCTTCCTTCTAGGAAAACATCAGGATGGACTGTACCTAGATTGTCAACAGCCAGAGACAGTACAACATGTTCTTATTGCCTGTAATAAATATAGTAGAGAAAGACAATAACTTCATACAGAACTCAGGAAAGTGGGCATGAAAGAAGTGTCAGTGGGATCAATTTTAGAAATAGGGTCAACTGGGAAGGGAAAGTGTTGGCTTTTTAAATATCTGAAGGACACTGGACTCAAGAGAATCTAATGCAATAATGGAATGACACTGAAGGTGGCAGCAATGCAACAAATTGGATGCCAGCTGCCATAAAACGCCATCGAAGAAGAAGAAGAAGCAGCAGCGCTAGAGTGCTATGTCTCAGTCCAGACAGGACATTGTTTTAGAAATTGTGCAGATGATAAGTAGACTATTGAACTCTGATACAAATGTCAGTTTTTTATGGGTCCCAGCTCATTTAGGAGTACAAGGTAATGAACTAGCTGATAACGCTAAGAAGGCATGTGAATCTCCTGAGATCACTATGGATATTCATTATAGTAAATCTGAAATTAAAACGATAGTCAAGTCAAAGTCCAAGGGAAAATGGCAAAGTGACTGGAATAATGATAGGAAATATTACAGTATTCAAAGGTTTGTGGGCGGTGCAAGACCAACTGCTAGATCCACTCACGATGAAGATATTATCTCTAGGATGAGGTTTGGGCACACTGGTTTGGACAGTACTTTATTTCTTTTAAAAAAGCATGCTGATGGAAAGTGTAGTGTATGTGATGCTGTTGAGACCGGAGAGCATGTTATAGAATACTGTACGAAGTTTGACCAGGAGAGGCAGCAACTTATCCAAGAGCTAGAGGCAGAAAGTGTGCCTTTAAGAATAAATACAATTCTTCAGAAAAATTCAGGCGAAGTTTGCTTTAGGTTTTTGCTTCACTTCTTGCAAGAATCTGGTTTGATTCGAAGAACTTAGTTTTTTTTTTTTTTAGTATTACTGAGATAGCCAGACTCACACTCCATTACGGTAGGTGGCGGTAATGCTTCCAAAAGTTGTTTGCCAACCGCCATTAAAAAGGAAGAAGAAGAAGCGTCCGTTTTGCCGTGATTAAGTTTACATGACGTAGAGAGAGGCTTTTTATTTATTTGTTTATCTATCTATTTTTGTGGAGACGGATCCTAAAAAACACACAAACAAAAACACCTAAAACCTGCGATGGACATTGTGTGAACAATCGTGTGGTGATTTAGGAACCTTCTATGAAATATTTTGGACGTGAATGTTGTTGGGTTCCCCCCCCCCCCCCCAAAGAGGTTATGAGTTATCTTTTTCAAAAAGATCACTTCCCTGAGATACCAAAAGGGACTTTTTTGTTGTTGTTCTGTGTCCGTTGCATGTAAGTTTTTTTTTTTCTTCATTTTTTGTTAAAGCGGCTGCGTTCCTCTTTATCTTAATATTACTTGTAAAATGTTCTGGTAACCATCGCGACGGCTGAGGAAGAAACGCGTGTAAAGCACCTTTTAGACGGTATTAAGTAAGTGTCTTCGCGAAAATCTATATTGTTGTACTACTTTGTGAGCGGAGTTGTACCGTTGTCTATTAGTGTTACATGGGGAATACTGATACCAACCGGTCAGGTTGCAGCACATATTTCAGAGTGTTAGCATTCAGCTACAGTCACGTAGCTTGAACAATCTGTTTAACTTTGTCTTTGCAACTTGGGGAGAACTAGCCATTAGTGGTGCGATCTTCAAAAGGTCTTTGGCCTCTGGATATAAAAAGTCTACACGTTAAAATTGCATGTTTCTAAAAGAAAAGGAAACCAAGATGAATTATAATACCATGTTGGATCTTTTCCCACCATTTATGGTGGTATACACTATATGGCGAAACGTTTGTGGACCCCTGACCATCACTCCCACATGTGAGCTTTTGCCAGACTTTCGCCGCACAGTCAGAGGTACACTACTGTATATCATGACTTTGCAAGCTGTAGATTACAAATTCCCTTCACTGAAACCAAAGCATTTAGTCCAAACCAGTTCCAGCATGGCAGTGCCCCTGTGCGCAAAATGAGATGCATGAATATATTGTGAAAGGCCTATGAAACATCAATATCATGAAATAGTGATCGTGTGATTAATGATTTACTTGTCCTTTTTAATTTTACTATTATAGAGCTGCATGCCTAGTAATAATCTAATAATATAGATCTAATTGAAATGTGTATGCTTGTAAGTTTAAAAACAACAATTGCAAATTATCAAAATTAACTGTAAATAATGAATTAATTGGTTAACCTTATTGGACACTAACATGTTGACTTTCTCAGGCTTAAGGCACCATCTTTCTGGGGTCACAGTGTTGCCAGCTGCATTGAACATTCTCTCAGAAGCAGTGCTTGTTGCACAAATGTACATGCACTTTTTTTTTTTTGGCAGGCTTAAGGCCTCTGCATGCTCTTGCGACAAGGCTTTCGCAGATAGCTTTTAGCAGACAGTTGTAATTTATCGTTGAGCGCCCAGTGTTATTCATTGCCACAACGCAAGGGGGCGCAAAGTCACGAAATTGCTAGGAGTAGTTGGTGGGTGTGGTTAGTGGAGTGTTTATCCTCCGGTTACTTATAATGACTAGAACTGGAGTTGTATAGATGTACGTACTTCCTCGATCAACCGCTCTTCGTGCTGCTCCATCTTCGCTCGTGTTTTTAAAAATGGCGGTCGTGAAAACAAACCAAACCGGGAAAGTAGGGAAGCGGAAATGCGTGTACAGCGGATGTAGAGTGGACCAATCAGAGCCCTCTTGTCTGCAACGCTGTCTGCGAGGCTTCTGCGGTGGTCACAATTTTTGGGAGGTGCGCACAGAGCGTCTGCAAAGATGGGGGGGCTACACAGACACTGTCTGCGACGCTATCTGCGAGGACTGGGTTGTCAGCATAAATTGGCCCTTAGCCATCTTGCTTGATTGTCACATCAGAGCAGGGCAGGAATTTCACGAGGGCCATGGCCCTCGTGCCCTCTCAATTTGGCCTTGTGCCCTTGGAAAAAAATATCTGCCGTAAGGCCACAGTGGCCTCGATGCCCTGCGGTTTTGTAGTCTGCCTCGTGACTGCCAATAGGCTTTAACATCACCTGTGTCTATTGAGAAAAAAAATACGTCTTTTGTGACATTCTGGATTCTTATTGGGCAACTCATCAGTGGTGGATCGGACTTGAGCCTGGCATGAACCGCTCCGACGTGCTATAATGACACCAATCTATCACCAGCCAACTAGGAGACTTATGCCATGTACACACGTAGCCGGGTATTTTTAAAACCGAACATTTTCCCCCCCTCCGTTTATAAAAATGTTTTATCCACACCACCTCGTCTTCGAAAAAAATCCCTTCCACACATAACCGAACATCTGCGTTTTCAATCACATTCATAAGCATTCCAAACCTGTAGATGGTTATTTCCCCAAATCCTACCCCCTAATCACATCACCTGTGCTCTTGGAGCAGTAGTTGGGCTTCTAAAATTAAAACATGTAAATAGCACCTGCACAATAATTAACGCTTTCAAGGCACTACTCCGATCCATTACTCTTTAGCTAGCCGCACACTACGCCGATTTTCAGCGTACCGAGCCAACTGAAGTCGCGAGTCAGGCGTAAAGACTAGTTTTCGATGGTACCGACTCATCTCACAGCCGATTCGAAAAACTAATCGGGAGCCAGACTGATCGGCGAGAGTCGCTAGCAATAGCCAATCATATCTTTCGCATATAACACGTGACATCATTAAACAATTTCTAGCACGAGAAATACGTGTTGGTAGCACCTAATGCAGGTATATACTGTAATTCCATAGACTGAAACTCTATCCATAGACACAGTGGGCTGGAAAGCCACTCTGCTCAAGTTGTGTGGCTGAATTCCAAATCGCTTTAACTCCCCTATATAAGTGCACTATTTAAGGTTGGGAATAATAGCTCATGCAGCCTAGATAGTGCGCTACATATTCCATGTTGTGTCATTTGTAATTCAGCCTGTAGCATCTTCAAGTGTTGGATTTAACAGTAACTATGTCCAATAGCCAATCACAAAGCTATTAAGTTGTCACGTGTCGCTTCAATCGCGACTGCACTCGTCAACAGTCGGGGGATATGTGCGTGCCCTGTCGGGAGTCGGCTCTGAAATGGGTCGGTTCAGTACCGCGTGGATCGCCGTAGTGTGCGGCTAGCTTAAGTCCATGCTTAATCTGGCTTCTGCAGTAAACAAAGGTCGCACGTTTGACGTCAGGGCAGATTTGTTGTCATTTTTTTGGCGCAGATTGTGACGTTCTAAAACGCAAACCTCCGGTTATCTCTGTCTACACGAAAAGGCATACACGGAGTTTTCAAAAATCTTCACTTTGCCCGGAGTTTTTTTAAATATTTGTTTTTGATGTGTTTTCATGTGGATGACAGGCCAAAACGTAGAAAAATATCTTTGATTTAGCAGATACCCGGCTACGTGTGGACGGGGTCTGAATCAAACGCATCCCCCACCCCCTTGTGTCCGCGTCTGAGACGTTGAATTTTCACAGAAGGAGGGAAGCAGTTGACTGAGGTAAGATTGTGTGATAAATTAACGAACGAGTAAGGTAGGAATTTCAACTTATAGGGCTTAAGTTTGTTACCGTTAAATAAGCATTGCTTGTACAGTAACGTTATGTCGTTACAACGTTGACCCACTTTTAACGCGCTGAGTACCGACTGTAGCCGGTAACAAATGCTAATTAGCTTGCTGTCAAAAGTGCAAAGACCTTAAATTGCTCTGTGTAAATTAGAAAATGGCGCAACTTCCTCTGTAGCCGTCAATGGACAAGCACAGACTTGTCTTGAGTTTTGCGCCAATCACAACAGGGCAGCACTGTGGCCTGAGGTAAAACATGATAGTTTAAGTTTGTTTAAATTACAAAAATGAGAACACCCAATGACTGTCTCATATACTCTTCATATACTCATACTGTTTAAATAATACAATAAAACTAATCTTTAAAAGTGGTATTTCCTCAATAATTTTCCTTGATTAAGAAATCGGTCTGGGCTCTTATGGGTTAATCAGTAGCCTGCATGCTAGTATATGTTCCATTTACAGTCAAACATTTTGATGTACTCCAGGCTCAATTTTGATTAATCAAAAATCTGCGTAGTAGTACAGTCTGAAGATGCTCTTGCACATTTGGTGTCAATTGAACAAAAATTATGGTAGGATATAGGTTTAATAAGTTTTACAATTTTTGAAGTGAGTGATGGATTGATAAGTTTAGATGTGTTCAATATTTTCTTATCTTCAGACATAATAGTGTAGATGTTTCTTTACCTGCTTGATAGTTTCGACTGAGATTCCAATCTTCCTCAGAAGAGTCATTAGTCCTTAAATTAAATTCATTATAGACGTGAACTTAAAATCATTGTTTTATTTTATGGCCTTGGTGCCCTGGCTTTTGGCCTTCGTGCCCTCAAAAAATTGACAGCACAAAAGGCCAAGTGGCCTTGCCCCTAAAATGATGAAATTCCAGACCTGCATTAGAGACTCTGCTGAGAGATTCAGTTCCTCTTCCTGTAGTCCTTAGGGGCTGGGCTCTGCATCAATAGCACCGCTCTGATATTTTTTTCTGGGGAAAGCCCTGCAGAGGGTATGACATAGCTGCGTACAATGTGCTTGATGTGTACCTCCCCAAAAATATAACTGCATGTTCCAGCATTGCAGACCACAACAACTGTAATTAGTCTGCTTGGTAGCATCACGTTTCCGGCTGCTCCTCCTTCTCCGTGAAAATTGGAAATCTGCCATCATGATATTGTGTTAATATAAATTGTGAGAATCTATAGCAGTTGTAGATCATTATATCAACCAGGTTAATCCTGCAGAACTTTTCTTTTTTTCTTCTAACAGACTTCCAATAAATACACATTGTCAAGGGTGTAAACCATAACAAATCAGTAACAGTAATCAAACATCCATCAATTAGTGATGAATAGAATTGTGGATTTAAACACTAATTACAGTGGAGTGAGAGGCTGCATATAAATATGCTCACATAGGGTGAAGTTCTAGCCCAGACCCCAAGGATACCACACACACAGCAAACATCAAGAAGAAAAAAAGTGCAGTGTTCTTGGTGAAAAGTACAGCCCAAATGCAGTTATAGCACTCCTGTGAAAGACTACTATCCTTGATCCAAGGTATAGGTGGCACATTTGGGATGCAGGAAGATGCCAAAGTCCAAATTTTAAGGGCGATTATGTATATGAGAGATGAAGGTGGCAACAGTGATGCCAGCAAAGACTGCAAAGGTTGATTTTACTCTTGTATAGAATCTACACCATAGGTATAGTGCACAACACTGCATCTTTTTGTCTCTTGATATTTGCTGAGAGTGTGGTATTCTTGGGGTATACTAAAGGATTTCTCTCTCTAGAAGCGCCATCACAGGAGGCACCGTTACCTAGTTGTCCAAAGACAGAACATCAGAAAAATTATTGATTGTTGTTAGTTGCACTAAAGATCAACACAAATCGTTCTGAAAACCATTACAAATGGCATCAACATATGGTTTTGCTATGGCTGTTGTCTGGCTACCATGGGCTTGCTAAAGATTGAGCTAAGCATGCTATAATGTATACAAAAATCCAACATGCCCAGCACAAAATGGCAACCACAAATACACATTTTGGTGCTTGGATTCCAGTTGTTTCTGTGAATTGCAGCAGGGTCAAATATGATAAGGCAGTATCATCTCAGATTTTTTTTTTTCAAACTTTGTCTATGTGATGAATGGGTCCCAAAACTAAGGCCTGTGAATTTCTGTTTAAATCCTATGTTTTCATATTTTTTTCAGCCCTTGATATTATTTCATTGTCATAGCCTCAGAAACACCTTATCTGGGAAGCCACATTTGGACATTGAAATCTTGGACTCCAGCCCCTTGAGATCCTTGACCTCAACCTTGGCAGACTATTTGTTGCTGTACCTTACTTTGGGCACAGTGTAAAAATGAAACATTTATTGGGCCCTTTCGTCAAAGTGAAAATAAATTGTAATGCGACAGCATGCAAAAACATTCTAGACCATTGTGTCTATGCAAGTTCATTTTAAACGTTCTAGGCCATTGAGTACTTACAACTTTGTGACAACAGTTTGGGGAAAAACCAGATATGGGTGTAATGGTCAGGTGTCCACATACCTTTGGCCATGTACAGTACCAGTCAAAAGTTTGGAAACGCCTCTAATTCAGTGTTTTTTCATTATTTAAAAATTTTCTGAATTGCAGAGTAATATTAAAGTCATCGACATTATGAAGAAATATATATGGAATTATTTGGTAAACAAAAAAAGTGTTAATCAAGCCAGAGTATGTTTTATATTTTAAATTCTTCAAAGTAGGCACCTTTTGCTTAGATGACAGCTTTGCACATCTTGGCATTTTCTCAGTCAGCTTTACGAGGTAGTCACCTGGAATGGCTTTCAGTTTACAGCTGTGCCTTGTCAAGAGTTAATTTCTTGACCTTTTAATGTGTTTGAGACCATCAGTTGTGTTGTGAAGAGGTAGAGTTGGTATACAGTGAATGGTCCTATTTGAGTACTGTTCTAATCCATATTATGCCAAGAGCTACTCAACTAAGTAAAGAAAAGTGACAGTCCATCATTACTTTTAAGAAATGAAGGTCGGTCAGTCCGAAAAAGTTTGGGATGAGTTGGGCCGCAGAGTGAAGGCATAGCAGCCAACGAGTGATCAGCACCTCTGGGAACTCCAAGATTGTTGGAAAACCATTTCGAGTGATTACCTCATGAAGCTGATTGAGAGAATGTCAAGAGTGTGCAAAGCTGTAATCAAAGCAAAAGGTGCCTACTTTGAAGAATCTAAAATCTAAAACATATTTTGGTTTGATTAACATTTTTAAGTTTACTAAATGATTCCTTACGTGTTGCTGCATAGTCTGGATGACTTCAGTATTAATTTACAATGTAGGAAAAAAAAAATAAAAACATCGAATTTGAAGGTGTTTCCAAACTTTTGACTGGTAGTGTATACAAACCATCCACTTGAATAGGAACAGCTGTACACCTGCTCATTTATGCAGTTATCCAATCAGCTGATCATGTGGCAACAGCACAATGCAAAACTAGACAGGGACACTCTAACGAGTGCAAACCCTGCCTTTTCCCTATTAAAATACATTGGGCGAAAATTTCGAAGTTCTGCCATGACCTTGACCTTTGACCTCCAAAATTTAATGGTTTCCTTCCTGGGTGATTGGCAACACGTGCAAAATTTGGTCCAAATCGATCCATTGGTTCTTGAGATATCTTGCAGACACAGACAGACAGACAGATACACACACACACAGACTGACGCAGGTGAAAATAATAACCCCTCCGACTACTGTCGGCGGGGTTAAAAATCAGGCAGCTACAGGTGAAGAGCTTCATTTCATGTTCACATCAAACATCAGAATGAGGAGAAAGTGTAGGACTCTTGAGCAGGGCAATAGAAAAGCGTTCACCACACCCTATCATCTGGAGATCATGAGTTTGAATTCCTATGTTGCCATAGCCATTAATGACTCAAGGAAGCAAAATAGATCATGTCTCTAGGGAGTGGTGACATACTCACTCTCCCCTGTCAACCAAAAGTACCATTAGCCAATCATGGGCATATGAGCTAATGCATATGGAAGTATGCTTTCCTCTGAGTCTGTAGCCCCCCCCCCCCCCCCCCCCCCCCCCCAAACACTGCATGAGAAAAGATGCAGTTGGCTGGCTTCACGTGCCTTGGAGGAAGAACATGATGTCCTTCACCCCTCCCTGGTTGGCAGCTGTCATGTAATGGGGGAGAGGCTGTCTGGTGGGTGGAAATTCACCATGATTGGATATGGCCAAATTAGGGAGAAAATGGGGGAGGGGGAGAGAACATGGAAAAAAGCGCTTGTTCTCTGTTACCCCTTTTCCACCAAATCAGTTCCAGGGCTGGTTCGGGGCCAGTGCTGGTTCACAACTCGTTCAACTTGCAAGCCAGCTGAGAACCAGTTTGCTTTTCCATAGCTCGGGGTGCTAAGGGGAGCCACATCATTACATCACTGTATACGTCAGTTACGTCGCGCGTTTGCATAAACCTTGGCGCGAACATCGAAGCAACAAGAACATAGAGAAAAAGCAGCAGCAACAATAATAATGGATAACTTCGCGTTTGTACAGCTGCTGCTTCCGGCTTTACGGTGCTTCATTGGGATCAGAAATGGCGCCTTCTCGCGGTCTTGCGATTGTCATTGGTCAACAACAAACACCACCACCCCCACCCCCCCACCCCCGCTGACGTAAGCGGTTCTTTCCTCTAGCCCAGCAAAGAGTTGGTGCTACCCTGGAACCGTTTTTTCTGGCCCAGAGCCAGTTCTTTGTTCAGTGGAAACAGAAAACCCGGTTCCAAACTAAGCACTGGCCCCGAACCAGCCCTGGAACTGCTTTGGTGGAAAAGGGGCATGTGACTTTAACTGGAATAGTTCTTGGTGCCCGATGGGTATTGAGTATTTCAGAAAGTGCTGTTCTCCTTGGGGTTTCACACAGAACAGTCTCTATAGTTTACATAGAATGGTGCTTCAAACAAAAATCATTTTACATACACACACACACACACACACACACACACATATATATGTATGTATATATGTGTGTATATGTATGTATATATGTGTGTATATGTATGTATATGTGTGTATATGTATGTATATATGTGTGTATATGTATGTATATATGTATGTATATATATGTGTATGTATATATATATATATATATATATATATATATATATATATATATATATATATGGGCGGCACGGTGGTGTAGTGGTTAGCGCTGTCGCCTCACAGCAAGAAGGTCCTGGGTTCGAGCCCCGGGGCCGGCGAGGGCCTTTCTGTGTGGAGTTTGCATGTTCTCCCCGTGTCTGCGTGGGTTTCCTCCGGGTGCTCCGGTTTCCCCCACAGTCCAAAGACATGCAGGTTAGGTTAACTGGTGACTCTAAATTGACCGTAGGTGTGAATGTGAGTGTGAATGGTTGTCTGTGTCTATGTGTCAGCCCTGTGATGACCTGGCGACTTGTCCAGGGTGTACCCCGCCTTTCGCCCGTAGTCAGCTGGGATAGGCTCCAGCTTGCCTGCGACCCTGTAGAAGGATAAAGCGGCTAGAGATAATGAGATGAGATATATATATATATATATATATATATATATATATAATGCTCTGTTCCGCACTGAGTTTAGATCCAAGATACAACAGTAAAAACAACAATGTCAAAATACTGTGTGTATATTTACCAACCAACCAAATGCACAAACCATAAATTAAACAAATAACATGTTTGAAAAACAATATGATGCACTTACTAGGAAATGGTCAAATTTGAATGCAACAGGAAAGCAGCGTTCCCCATAAATATGTAGAGATATGCCTGTGCCAAACAGGGTGGCTGGTGGTGGTAGCCCCAGAGCATCCTTAAGGATTTTTAAGCCAAAAACATGCTCCTTGAAAACCCAGCCATCACTTTTGTGACTGTATGCCCCAACATACCCCATTGCAATGGGCATCACTTGTCACTATTAGAAAAATATACAGTTTGTAATTAAAATAGTTGTTGCCGGCGTTTGGTGGGGCTCTGATACAGGACATGCTTGTTACCAGCATGTAAAATCTCCATCCATGACCCTTGTTTCGTCAAGTGCTCCCATACTCCTCCATCTTTTTCCTCGTCTTGTTCTTCTTCCCAAATCAGCATTAAACTCGTTAGTTCATCATCTCTCGAGGTCACCATGTTGCAAACTGCCCTGCATGCATTTTGTGTTCTTTTTCTTTTTTCCCCCAGGGGATTGTCCTAATTTTAGACCATGCTCTTCGGCACTCCTGGAAGGTCAGATGGGGTATTACAATAAAGTTGTAGTGCACATGCATTGATTGTGCACAGATGCATGCCAGCAACAGCAGAAACTTGAGTATGTTTTGGAGACATCCATGTGCACATCTGTATTTGCATTGCTCGAAGCTGTGTCCACAGAAGTACTCTCAGGCCCTGAGACTATCATGGGCACAGGCTCACCCAAAATGGACAGCTGAAAATTAGGAAAAAAAAATGACCTGGTCTTTTTCCAGTCTCATTCAGTGAGTCTGTAATCATGGTCACATCAGATTATTGTTCTTGGCTGACAGGAGTGGAAACTGATGTGGTTTTCTGCTGTTGTAGCCAATCCACCTCAAGGTTTGTGTTAGGGCTGCACGATTATGGAAAAAATGATAATCACGATTATCTTGATCAAAATTGTAATCGTGATTATTAATCACAATTATTCTTGATGTTAGGGAAATCACTTAAATTTTATTTCACTATATTCAAACTAGGGGTGTGCAATCTGACGATATAAAATCGTTAAGAATAAGAACGAGTAGATCGCAGACGATCTGCCAAAGTGGAGAAATCGTATAGATCGCCTTGGCCAATGAGCGCAATAACTTTTTTTTTTTTTTTTCCCCCCTTTGGGTACAATAACTTGACGTTCTATGCTGGTTCCCGCCGACGCGGCAGACGTAAGACGTCCTTAACCTGTAGAGGGACTGAAAATCCGCGATCGCGGAAAACGGGCGGAAATTGCAGAATTACCGTATTGGCCCGAATATAAGACGACCCCGAATATAAGACGACCCCCCCTTTCCAGGCTCATGTTTTGGGAGAAAAAAAATGACACCAAATTTCATATAGAAAACTTATTTATTTGAAAATCAATCAGTTTTGTCTGTTTATAATTCATTGAGGTAGAGGATTTATTTTTCACATTTACCACAAGATATTGCACAGTAGCCATAGTATGAACACTTTGCTTAAATGCCAAAAAACACTTTGAGGCTGAACTACAGCAAGCTTTAATTAAAACAGAATATTGCTACCATCTCCTATTCAATTCATCAGATTTAGGCCTAAATGGATCCCATGCCAATGGAGCAAAACATTGCCCAAGAAAGCAGCAAAAAATACAAAGAAGAATGAACTATTGCTTAAAACAGCAAAACATGAAAACAAACAGCCACTAAGCACAAAGATCTTCTGCATCGCTATCACTCTCACTATCGTCGTCACTTTGATGTTGCTGCACCAGTCCCTCCCACAGGATGTCGTCATCGGATCCATCTAATGCATTTGATATGCAGCACTTCTTGAACCCATGAGCGATGCTGTCTGGCGAAATGGCATGCCATGCCTGCAGGATCCACTCACAAAGCAGGCGCACCGCAGGCTTCTGAATTTTCCCCGTTGGTGTGAGTGCGTGGTTACCTGACAGGAGCCACTCCGTGTACTTCTTGCGTAGATTATCTTTAAAGGGCTTGTTGACGACAACATCCAGCACCTGCAGTTGGCTCGTCATTCCGCCTGGGATGATCACAAGATCCCCGTTCATTTTCTGCACTTGTGCTTTCACTTGCTCCGTTAGGTGGCCACGGAAAGCATCCAGAACGAGCATGTCCCGCTTTTTTGAAAGCGCACCAGGTCGCCTACCCCACACAACTTTCAGCCAGTCTACCACCAGCTCAGTGTCCATCCAGCCCCTCTCCTGTGCACGCACAATAATGCCAGCTGGCATGGCCTCCTTAGGGATAGTCTTTCGCTTCAAAATCAGGTAGGGAGGAAGTTTAGTGCCGTCCGCAAGACATGTCAACATGACAGTGACCCTGCTTTTTTCATTTCCCGTTGAGCGCACAAGGACTGATTTGTCACCTCGCTTTGCCACGGTCACCGAAGATGGCATATAAAAAAAAACAGGGGTCTGATCGGCATTGCCGATTTGGTCGAGGGGATAGGAGTGCGTTTTCCTTAATTTAATGATATGCCGCTGAAAACTCAGCAGCTTGTCCTCGAAGTCTGAGGGCAGACGCTGGGCCAGGCTTGTTCGGCGCCTCAGTGATGGTCCGTTGCGGCTCATCATTCTTTTGACCCACCCCAGGCTCGCCTTGAACTCAGCTGGGGGGATATGACAGACTCGTCTGTCAATTTCCTCGAAACGACCGCTTTGAGGTCCACGGAAAGCTTTTCTTTGACTGTTAGCATTCCGAAGACGGTCTTTTTGTGCTCGCCACCGACGAACATTGCACTCCGTGACCCCAAATTTTCTGGCAGCCTGACAATTATTGGACGATTCCGCCACATTCACTACCATCATTTTAAAATTGGCGTCATAATTCCGTCTAAGCATTTGATTAATTTGTCCTGACTTTGAACCACTTCGTTTAAGACAGTCTCGTGTCTTCTCCATTTTTATTTTTTGTTGTGATAATGCGTGAGGGACGGTGGCCGATTCATTATTTTGTTGTTATTACAAGTCAAAACACTCGTTGTAAAATGTTGTTTTCGATGGCATTTTGTCTAGTCCACGAATGTAAGACGACCCCCCCCCCTTTTTAGATCTATTTTTAGAGCAAAAAAACCTCGTCTTATATTCGGGCCAATACGGTATGCATCTGAAACGGAACTTATTGTCAGAAATGGAATCTACACATTCTAAGCTTGGGGAGGCTGGAGCCGCCGATGAGAAAACGAAACTAAAGCCGAGCACCGTGGCTTATCGTCGGGCTGGAGCCCGGGATAGAAACAAAACCTAAGTGGAGCCCCGTGGCGCGGAGGCGCGCCGCGGGGCTCCGCTTAGGTTTCGTTTCTATCCCGAGGTGGCGCACCGTGCCCGCGCTGGTTCTTTGGGCAGAGTGCAGAGGTCTCTGGCTGTCAAGTTTGGGGAAGGCTTCTTTAAGTATAAACTACATTTCGAGCACAAGAGGCTGGTGCTAGCAACATTCAAACAGCCACAATAAAGCTATGCAGAAGCCTCCCCACCACCAGTCTGGACCATTTTCAAAAAGCTATTTGGTGTTTTGATACTTAAATCATTTCAAAATAACCGAAGACTGTGTGTTATTCAACATTTCATATTTTACTTTCTTTTTTATATTCTAAGAATGCACTTTATCAGAGTGATGTTTACTTAGTGCTGTTGTCTTCACAACCAATAGTGCACTTTATCAGTGACTACGTTTACATGCACATCCAAATCGAGCTGCTGTCGGTAATCGAGCTGAAGGTCCCAGCAGGGTGCCAGAGAAATCCAATCCTACATGCACAGTGTTTAAATCGAGCTATTGTTATGGGTGCATTGTGCACCCGAGCCACAGGTGGCGCTACACGCCCCATCGTGTTGGTACACTTCCGGTTGTTGTCATGAAGAAGAGCTATTCAAGAGTATAAACAAAGTGACTACAGGTGGAAATTAGCATGCACTGCTATAACCTGGTACAGACATCTGTCCTGACCACAAGGATAATGTTTAATTTGTACACTGTCCCTTTTAAAAATAAAATAAACTCTAAGAAGAGTGTTTGTAGTTTGTATGTACGAACTGAAGTGTTCCTAATAAAGTGGGCGGCTAAGGTGAAGTGTCATGCCGACCGAGGCTGTTTTTTCGACACAATTCACAGCTATGCAACAGCTGTACAGATGTATTTGGTGATACAGTAAGTGAGCTAAATTTTAACAGTGCAAACAATGCCACAAAAAGAAAAGATTCATGCCGTTGTCATGATTCGTTGTCATGCCGACCGAGGCTGTTGTGTTTCCCTTGTGGTCTTGTCACTTCCGGAAGGGACAGTGCTGAAGTAAGTAGCTCGAATACGTAGCTCAACAGGGTTTACATGCACTAAGTAGCTCGGCAGAAATCGCATAATCTAGGTCGTGTAGCTCGATTCCAAGAACTCAAGTTCGGTTCAATTTCAGCCGAATTAAGGTGTATACATGGCATTTTGAACTTCGATTTCAGTCGAGCAACGGCAGAAATTCGATTCTCTCTATGTGCATGTAAACGTAGTGAGTGTTATCTGTGTGTTTACAATGTTTGCACATGCAAAATTGCTACTATTAATTAAAATCTGTTCAGAAAGGTTTGTAGCGCCAAAATCCCTGTTTTTTTTTTTTTTGTTTTTTTTTCGATGGAAGATCGTGATAAAAAATCGAAATCGAGATTTTATGTTAAAAAATCCTGATATGACATTTTTGCCCACCCCTAATTCAAACAAACGATATGAACAGCTTTCAGTGCAGAATGAAATTTAAAAGAGAAATTCTGATTTCCAAATGACAAATAAATGAAATTTATCCAAGAAATTACCAAAGGATGAAGGAACTGAAAACTCAGTTGCAACAATTACATAGCATTATACTGAGGCCTACAAGTTTTTAGCTAGAAAGAGCAGCCTATCAACATGCTCTGGCTTTAAACATGAGCGAAGGCAGGTCACAACATTGCCTCCAGTGCTAAATAGTCTGTTGTTCCGACATAGCTTTTCTCTCTCACCTCAATCTGTTACCTACTCTCACGCCATTAGAGGGCGAACCGACGCATGTAAGGTTTCATTACTCCGCCTAAGGCTTGCTTGCTTATTTAGGCGGAGTAATCAAGTTTATTTGTACAGCGCTTTTAACAATAAACATTGTCACAAAGCAGCTTTACAGAATTTGAACGACTTAAAACATGAGCTAATTTTATCCCTAATCTATCCCCAATGAGCAAGCCTGTGGCGACGGTGGCAAGGAAAAACTCCCTCAGACGACATGAGGAAGAAACCTCGAGAGGAACCAGACTCAAAAGGGAACCCATCCTCATTTGGGCAACAACAGACAGCCTGACTATAATATTAACAGTTTTAACAGGTATAACTCTCAACTGTCCTCATGGGGCTGTCCTTCACAGGAGTGGGGCGATAAAACTCCGACCAGACACAGGGCACCAGGATGGATCAAGCAGGTCCGAGGGGCAGAAGAGGCCAGCATCTCAATCCCAGGATCAACATGTAACTCAGAGGGACAGATGGGGGGGGGGGGGAGAGAGAGAGAGAGAGAAAGAAAACACGTTGTTAGGTATGCCCTAAAAATGACAAGTATTAAATCTGTGTGGTAGGCTCGCAGAGACGAGAGTCTTTACATCAGGCATAACACACAATGGCATGTTAATATGGTAAAATATATCATTACCTGCTCTGGCTGGATGCTTGATTGGGTGATGGGAGCACACTCCTCAGCAATGATGAGATGCAGATGGGACCCTTTGGGCTGGCCAAGACAATTTAGTTACATTTCACCGGGTCTGGGACATGCGACAGAATGTCTGACGGCCGATTCCCTGCAGGCTACGATAGCCAGTCGAGGTCTCCACCGTCTCCACCAAAAGATTTCCTGTTGACTCCATGTAACTCAGAGGGACAGATTTGGGGTGGGGGGGAGGGAAAGAAAACACAGGTTGTTAGGTATGCCCAATGTCACCTGAATAAGTAGGAACAGTATACATATTGCACCGAGTACAAGCAGGGACTCCGGCAACTAACTATGACACCATAACTAAAAGGAGAGAGCCAGAAGGTAACAGGCATGAGGGAGCCCCGGGACATAAAGCAGCCAGCCACTACACCGTCAACAAACTCGAGTGAGCAAGCGAGTGGGGACTGACAGCATCCATACATCCCAGTTTACAGGGATTAAAGTTCTCCGGCACCATGCCGGATTTCCGGTTTGTAGTGATTGCCCGTGGATTTAAAAAAATAATAAATCGAAAATAAATTGACGGCAATTAAAAAAAAAAAAAATGACCGTCGAAATCCCTCTTGTGTTTGTCAGCCAATGGTAGTAAAGGAGCGCTCTGAAACTGACAGTATTAGCCAATCAGAAGAAGAATGGGGCGGGTCTAAGGAAAGCCTTTACCCCCTCCTCTCATTTCTTCCTTGCTTCGATGCGGTGCAGTGCTGAAGATCGACACGGAAAGTCACCTCGCGCCGTTACGGCTCCATTCAACGGAGAGAGGGTAAAAAGTAAAAAAAATAAAATAAATGAACTTTTGTGTTGGAGAGAAGGGCGAGGGAGAGAGAGAGAAAACGGAATTGCATGGTGGCGTGGGCAAAATGCAGTTCGTGAACTCTGGGGCAGATGTGACGACCCTAGAGAAAGGTGTTAAAAATAAACGTTCTATTGGTTTAAATAACATTTGTGTATTTAATTTGCCATTCTACTACTGATGTTCAAAGTTATTGAAATGGTGAAATTGTTAAATTATTTCAATTATTAAAACTTTTAATGCTCTCTAAATGCCATACTGAATTTCATCTACCTTTGTAACAGTTCACCTTGTGACTGTAGGTTAATTTATTACTTGTTAAGGACAACGCTGAGCACCAAAACTGGATATCAAAAGAAATGTGGTACATACAGGTGGTAGATATAGTAGATGCACTTTTGCCATCTTCTGGCCGTTTTTGGTATTGGATTTTCAAAAGTCAAATTTAATTTTCCATTCATGCAATCTCTGATCCCATGCCCCCACAAACCCCCTGGTATGGCTTGAAAATAAACACACAATCCAAAACACGTGCGCACACACACACACACACACATATATATATATTAGTTTCTTGCCTGTGTCGACAAAGTTCAGGCTCAGGATTTTTTTTTTGCTTTAATCCCTGAGTTTACCAAAACACTCTGTCTGAGGACCCTCCAGATCTACTCCTTTACCTCATAAACACCATTAACAAAAGGCTTGACTAAAATGAAACCTTACATGCATCGGTTCGCCCCCTAATGGTTTGGCGGAGTACTGGTCAAAAAGTGCTTGATCATATGCAGCAGAGCTCGGGTTTTAAATGGAAATAAATCGCGATTTTCATTTAATTTAATCGTGGCAGCCAAAATCGTGATTTTCGATTAAATTCGATTAATTGTGCAGCCCTAGTTTGTGTTGTGTGTTCTGAGATGCTTTTCTGCTGACTTGGGTTGTGAAGAGTGCTTATTTGAGTTACTATAGACTTCCCGTCAGCTCAGACCAGTCTGGTCATTCTCTCCTCAGTAAGGTGTTTCAGATGCAGACCCTTCACATACAGGATTTTTTTCCCCCCTTCTCCGCACTATTCTGTAAGAATCCCAGGAGATCAGCAGTTTATGAAATATTCAAACCAGTCTATCTGACACCGACAACCATGCCACATTTAAAGTCACAGTGATCACACTTTTCCCCCCATTCTGATGTTTGATGTGATCGTGAACTGAACCGCTTGCCCTGTATCTGTATGACTTTATGCATTATGCTGTATTGCATTATGCACATGACTGGCTTATTGGATTACTACATAAATGTACAAGTGTTTCTTTCTTTTAGGTGTACAAGTGTTTCTTTTAAACTGGACAGTGAGTGTAGTGTACAGTACATGTCAATAGTGATTCATTATCATAGCATCACCAACTGGAACCAGGAACAGATTTATAAACTGATCTTTTAAAAGCTTCTCTTAGATGTTTCATCAGATTCATACCAACTTTGGATGGCATAATGGCAAAATATCCATGTATTTATATTGTGAAAATTTTTCTCGTCTTCTTCCGCTTATCCGGGGCCGGGTCGTGGAGGCAGCAGTCTGAGCATGGAAGCCCAAACTTCCCTTTCTCCAGACACCTCGGCCAGCTCCTCGGGAAGAACACCGAGGTGTTCCCAGGCCAGCTGAGAGACATAGTCCCTCCAGCGTGTCCTGGGGCCTCCTCCCGGGGGGACATGCCTGGAACACCTCCCCAGGAAGGCGTCCAGGAGGCATCCGAAAGAGATGCCCTAGCCACCTCAGCTGATTCCTCTCGGTATGGAGGAGCAGCGGCTCTACTCCAAGCTCCTCCCGAGTGACTGTGCTTCTCACCCTATCTCTAAGGGAGCACCCAGCCACCCTGCGAAGGAAACTCATTTCGGCCGCTTGTATCCACGATCTTGTTCTTTTGGTCATTACCCAAAGCTCATGACCGTAGGTGAGAATCGGAACATAGATCGACCAGTAAATCAAGAGCTTCGCCTTTTGGCTCAGCTCCTTGACCACGACGGACCGGTAAAGCGACCGCATCACTGTGGAGGCTGCACCGATCTGCCTGTCGATCTCACATTCTGTCCTTCCCTCACTCGTGAACAAGATCCCGAGATACTTAAACTCCTCCACTTGAGGCAGGACTTCTCCACCAACCTGGAGAGGGCAAGCCACCCTTTTCCGGTCGAGAACCATGGCCTCTGACTTGGAGGTGCTGATTCTTGCCCCAGTGCATGCTGAAGATCCTGGTTTGAAGAAGCCAACAGGACATCATCTGCGAAAAGCAGAGATGAAATCCTGTGGTTCCCAAACAGGATTCCTTCCGGCCCCTGGCTGCACCTAGAAATTCTGTCCATAAAGATTATGAACAGAACCGGTGACAAAGGGTAGCCCTGCCAGAGTCCAACATGCACTGGGAACAGGTCTGACTTACTGCCGGCAATGCGAACCAGACTCCTGCTCCATTCGTACAGGGACCAGACAGCCCTTAGCAAAGAGCCCTGAACCCCATACTCCCGAAGCACCCCCCACAGAATACCATGAGGGACACGGTCGAATGCCTTCTCCAAATCCACAAAGCACATGTGGACTGGTTGGGCAAACTCCCATGAACCCTCAAGCACCCTATGAGGTATAGAGCTGATCCAGTGTTCCGTGACCAGGACAAAAACCGCATTGTTCCTCCTGGATCCGAGGTTCGACTATTGGCCGAATTCTCCTTTCTAGTACCTTGGAGTAAACCTTCCCTGGGAGGCTGAGAAGTGTGACTCCCCTATAATTGGAGCACACACTCCGGTCCCCTTTCTTAAAAAGAGGGACACCACCCCAGTCTGCCACTCCAGAGGCACTGTCCCCGACTGCCATGCGATGTTGCAGAGGCGTGTCAGCCAAGACAGCCCCACAACATCCAGAGACTTGAGATACTTTGGGCAGATCTCATCTCCCCCCCCCCCCCCCCCCCCGGTGTCTTGCCACCAAGGAACTTGCAAACCACCTCAGTGACTTTGGCTTGGGTAATGGACGAGTCCACCTCTGAGTCATCAGCCTCCGCTTCCTCAATGGAAGACTTGACAGTGGGATTGAGGAATTCCTCGAAGTATTCCTTCCACCGTCCGACAATGTCCCCAGTCGAGGTCAACAGCTCCCCACCCGCACTGTAAACAGTGTTGGCAGAGTACTGTTTCCCCCTCCTTAGGCGCCGGACGGTTTGCCAGAATTTCTTCGAGGCTGACCGATAGTCCTCCTCCATGGCCTCACCGAACTCCTCCCAGTTCCGAGTTTTTGCTTCCGCAACTGCCCGAGCTGTGGCACGCCTGGCCTGCCGATACCCATCAGCTGCCTCAGGAGTCCCGGAGGCCAACATGGCCCGATAGGACTCCTTTTTCAGCTTGATGGCATCCCTTACTTCCGGTGTCCACCACCGGGTTCGGGGATTGCTGCCATGACAGGCACCGGAGACCTTGCAGCCACAGCTCCGAACAGCCGCGTCGACAATGGAGGCAGAGAACATGGTCCACTCAGACTCAATGTCCCCCGCTTCCCTCAGAAGCTGGGAGAAGCTCTCCTGGAGGTGGGAGTTAAAGACCTCCCCGACAGAGTGCTTGGCCAGACATTCTCAGCAGACCCTCACCATACATTTGGGCCTGCCAGGTCTGTCTGGCTTCCTCCTCCGCAAGCGGATCCAACTCGCCACCAGGTGGTGATCAGTTGACAGCTCAGCCCCTGTCTTCACCAGAGTGTCCAAGACATAGGGCCGGAGATCCGATGAAATGACAACAAAGTCGATCATCAACCTCCGACCTAAGGTGTCCTGGTGCCACCTGCACTTATGGACACCCCTATGCTCGAACATGGTGTTCGTTATGGACAAACTGTGACTAGCACAGAAGTTCAATAACAAAACACCACTCGGGTTCAGATCGGGGAGGCCATTCCTCCCAACCACGCCCCTCCAGGTGAGGTGCAGCCACAGCTCCGAACAGCCGCGTCGACAATGGAGGCAGAGAACATGGTCCACTCAGACTCAGGCCCACGTGAGTGTTGAAGTCCCCCAGTAGAACAATGGAGTCCCCAGTCTGAGCACCTCTCGGTAGCTCTCCCAGGGACTCCAAGAAGGTTTGGCCCGTAGGCATAAACAACAGCAAGAGCCCTCTCCCCGATCCTAAGGCGCAGAGAGGCGACCCTCTCGTTCACTGGGGTAAACTCCAACACATGGCGGCTGAGCTGGGGAGCTATAAGCAAGCCCACACCAGCTCGCCGCCGTTCACCATGGGCGACTCTAGAGAAGTGGAAAGTCCAGCCCTTCTTGAGGAGCTGGGTTCCGGAGCCCAAGCTGTGCGTGGAGGTGAGCCCGACTATCTCTAGCTGGTACCTCTCAACCTCCCGCACAAGCTCAGGCTCTTTCCCCCCCAGCGAAGTGACATTCCATGTCCCAACAGCTAGCTGCTGTGTTCGGGGATCAGGTCGTCGAGGCCCCTGCCTTCGACTGCCGCCCAATCCACACTGCACCAGCCCCCTACGGCTACCTCTGTGGGTGGTGAACCCACAGGAGGTCGGGCCCACGTCAGCGCTTTGGGCTGAGCCCGGCCGGGCCCTGTGGGCAAAGGCCCGGCCACCAAGTGCTCGCATACGAGCACCAACCCTGGGCCTGGCTCCAGGGTGGGGCCCCGGCTGCGCCATACCGGGCGACGTCACGGTCCTTGATAGATTGTTGTCCATAAGGGGTTAACTTTGGATGGCATAATGGCAAAATATCCATGTACTTATATTGTGAAATTTTTGTTTTTTTAAATGGTGATAGTCAATTAACATGTCATTATGCGCAAAAAGGAAATGAGGCATAATTTCACTGTACATTGTATGACCCAAAATTTATGTTCAAGGATGATCAAAAAAAAATTTTATTTTTTAAATTTGTGGAAGATGGAGTTTGCCCATATCCACTAACAGTACTGAATGTTGTGGTAAGCAGGAATGTGAAATCCCTGTTAATTGCTGTTAACTGGTTTCATGGGGTTCAACTTGAATTTAGAAGGGTCATATCCTTTAAATAATTATGTCTTTGACATCATCTGATATACCTTATTACTTAAAATAATAATGAATAAGCACAAAGACTGAGCACACATTGGAAGCTGGACTGGTGACATAAGCTGTCAAGCTCCTTCCTTTCAGTGTCTGAACTGGGTCATCCCATATCAAGTCAACCAAATTTAGAAAACTTTCTCACCAAAAATTTTTCATATATATTTAACCAGTCAAATATACACACAAGTGATGAAAGCCAAAATATGAAAGCTTTTACATCTTGATTTACTGAGTTTCACCCATTTTTATTGAAGGAGGGGGCCCCCATTTATCAATTTTGCTTCTCATTTTGGAGCATGGTTGGGTATTTGAAAATGATGCTAAGTTTCCCTTATTTTTATTTTGTGGAAAAACATGTTGGTACGCTAAAAAAAATCTGGCACTTAATTCTGGAACCACAATCTTTGTGGTTAATAGTAAGTTGTAAATACCTGGAGACCAAGATAAGTTCACGCCTAAAATGTGCAGGGTCACAGGCAAGCTGGAGCCTATCCCAGCCGACTATGGGTGAGAGGCAGGATACAAGTTATGCTTATATTTACATAGGAATAACATCCATGAAATGTATCAGTCAGGAATTAGACCTCATCATAGCACATAGACAGCTCTGGTTAAAGTAGTAAACGACCTACTGTTGGCATCTGATCAGGGCTGTGTCTTGCTGCTTGTGTTGCTTGACCTTAGTGCAGCATTTGATACCACTGATCATTCCATTCTTCTGGATAGACTAGAAAATGTTGTGGGAATTAAGGGAATGGCTTAAGTCTTATTTAACTGATCACTATCAGTATGTTGATGTAAATGGTGATTTTTCTAGATATACTGAGGCAAAGTTTGGTGTTCCACAAGGTTCTGTCTTGGGTCCATTGCTTTTCTCTTTATATATGTTACCTCTGGGTGATATTATTTGTAAACATTGTATTAGTTTCCACTGTTATGCTGATGACACACAGTTGTATGTTTTGCAAAACCTGATGAGAGACACCAACTTAATAGAATTGAGTAATGTGTGAAGGACATTAGACACTGGATGCTTATTAACTTCCTTCTACTTAACTCTGACAAGACTGAAGTACTTGTACTAGGACCACATGCAGCTAGAAGTAAGTTTTCTGATTACACAGTAACTCTGGATGGCCTTTGTTTTTTCACGTGTAGCAGTTAAAGACCTCGGAATGATTATTGACCCCAGTCTTTCATTCGTAACTCACATTGATAACATTACCCAGATAGCTTTCTTTCATCTCAGAAATATTGAAATTTAATGTCACTACATGATGCGGAAAAACTAGTTCATGCTTTCGTTACCTCCAGGTTGGATTATTGTAATGCCTTACTGTCTGGATATTCCAAGAAGTGCATAAATAAGCTCCAGTTAGTTCAAAATGCAGCAGCAAGAGTCCTTACTAGAACTAGAAAATATGACCACATCACCCTCCGTCTTATCCACACTGCATTGGCTCCCAATCAAATTTCGTATTGATTATAAAATACTACTATTGATCTTTAAAGCACTGAATGGTCTTGCACCACAGTACCTGAGTGAACTTCTGCTCCTCTATGACCCGCCACGCCTACTTAGATCAAAAGGTGCAGGCTATCTGCTGGTACCTCGTATAGTGAAGGCTACATCAGGGGGCAGAGCCTTTTCTTACAAAGCTCCACAGTTATGGGACAGCCTTCCAAGTAATGTTCGGGAATCGGACACAGTCTCAGCATTTAAGTCTAGGCTGAAAACATATCTGTTTAGTCAAGCCTTTTGTTAATGGTGTTTATGAGGTAAAGGAGTAGATCTGGAGGGTCCTCAGACATAGTGTTTTGGTAAACTGGGATGTATGGATGCTGTCAGTCCCCCACTCGCTTGCTCACTCAAGTTTGTTGACGGTGTAGTGGCTGGCTGCTTTATGTCCCAGGGCTCCCTCATGCCTGTGTTACCTTCTGGCTCTCCCCTTTTAGTTATGCTGTCATAGTTAGTTGCCGGAGTCCCTGCTTGTACTCGGTGCAATATGTATATTGTTCCTACTTATTCAGGTGTCATTGGGCATACCTAACAACCTGTGTTCCCCCCCCCAAATCTGTCCCTCTGAGTTACATGTCGGCCCTGGGATCGAGATGCTGACCTCTTCTGCCCCTCGGACCTGCCTGATCCATCCTGGTGCCCTGTGTCTGGTTGGAGTCTCATCGCATCGCTCCTGTGGAGGATGGCCCCATATGTACAGTTGAAAGTCACACTTGGAGGACGCTCTGGACACTTACAGTAATGCTTTTATGGCTGAGGACTATAGTTGACTTGCTAACTTTAGGACTGCAGTTGCCATGAACATTTTTGCACTCAAGTTTCCATCAATGAAGAGTTTATGACATCAACGAAACTGACTTCATGTTAAAACTGTTAATGTTATAATTATGTTGTCTGTTGTTGCCCAAATGAGGATGGGTTGCCTTTTGAGTCTGGTTCCTCTCGAGGTTTCTTCCTCATGTCATCTGAGGGAGTTTTTCCTTGCCATCGTCGCCACAGACGACGAACAACCATTCACACCTACAGTCAATTTAAGTTCAAAGTGTTTCTTGTCATATGCACAGTAAGGACGTCCATTTGCACAATGAAATTCTTAGTTTGCTGTCCACCATGAATGCCAATTATAAATAAATAAATAAATAGGCGGAAGTAGTAATACAAAGTAAGGCAATATAGTGCAAAAATAAAAGCAACAAAAACACCCAGTGTAGTACAAAATAAAGGTTAATGTAGTGCAAAATAGGTAGTGTAATACAAAAATAAGTCAATGATCAGACGTAGCAGTAGAAGGGCAGTAATGTGTGAATGTGCAAACAATGTAACCAGATGTAAACAGTCAAGGACAGTTTACAGGGAGGTAATCCATGGTTATAGACTCCTGTCAGCTGTTCAGGAATCTGATGGTGGTGGGAAAGAAAGAGTTCTTTAGTCTGACAGTCTTACATTTCAGACTTCTGTACCTCCGGCCTGAGGGTAGGAGTGTGAACAGTCCGTGCTGGGGGCGGGTGGGACTTTGAGGATGAAGGCAGCTCTCCTGTGGACTCTGCGGTGGTAGATGCTCTGCAGAGAGGGCAGTGGAGTTTTGGTGATCCTCTTGGCAGTCTTCACCACCCTCTGCGTTTGCTGTAGTGCTGCCGTACCACACAGTGATGCTCTCAATCATGCAACTGTAGAAGTTGCTGAGGATCTTGGGTGACATACCAAACTTCCTCAGCCTCCTCAGAAAGTACAGCTGCTGTTGAGCCTTCCTAACCAGCTGTGTGGTGTTAAATGTCCATGTGAGGTTCTCACTGATGTGAACACCCAGGTCTTTGAAGCTGCTCACCCTCTTCACCTCAAGCTCCCGGATGAACAGTGGCCAATGAGGTCCCCTCTCCTTCTTCATGTCCACTATCATCTTCGTCTTGTCTGTGTTGAGGGTGAGGTTGTTGTCCTCACACCATGACACCAGACTGGCCACCTCCCTCCTGTAGGCCGTTTCGTCACTGCCAGTGATGCGTCCTATCACTGCAGTGTCGTCTGTGAACTTCGGGATGATGTCCTTGTGGGAGGCGAAACAGTCATGGGTGAACAGAGTGTAGAGGATGGGGCTGAGGATGCATCCCTGTGGGGTGCCAATGTTTGATGATGCTGGATCCTATTACCAGTCCTGCCAATCAGGAAGTCGATGAGCCAGTCACAAAGGGTGGGGTGCAAACCAAGTGTGGACAGTTTATGTATGAGTTTGTGGGGGATGGCTGTGTTGAAGGCAGAGCTGTAGCAACAAAGAGCATCCTGATGTAAGAGTCTTTGTTTTCCAAGTGGGAGAGGGCATAATGGAGGGCAGCAGCGATGGCATCTGAGGTGAACCTGTTGGGCCTGTAGGCATACTGCAGGGGGTCCAGGGTTTCCAGTATGCTGTTCTGAATATGGGCTAGTACCACTCTCTCAAAGCACTTGGAGATGATTGGAGTGAGTGCTATCAGCCTGTAATCATTCAGGCAGGTGGGTGGCCATCAGTTAGCCTAACCTGCATGTCTTTGGACTGTGGGGGAAACCAGAGCATCCGGAGGAAATCCACGCAAACGCGGGGAGAACATGCAAACTCCACACAGAAAGGCCCCTGTCAGCCACTGCGCTCGAACCCAGAACCTTCTTACTGTGAGGCGACAGTGCTAACCACTACACCACCGTGCCACCCTTTCAAAACGTGCACTCATAAAACAAACAAAAAACATTTGTCCCCGCCCCTCAATTTTTGGGCTGTTGTCATTGGTGCATAGGACACAAAGATATTTAGTGTCGGATTCTTGAACTCTACCAACATGTCTTTCCACAAAACCAAAATAAGAGACATAGGCACTTGGTAACTGTCAATTTCAAATCCCCAAACTTGTTGCAACATAAGAAGCAAAAGTGATTATTTCCCCCCCCAAATAAATAGAGTGTAACTCAGAAAATCAAGCATGAAAGCTTTAATATTTTGGCTATCATCAATTGTATGTATATTTGATTGGTAAACAGTTATCAAAATTAAAATATTTTGGGTGGGAAGCCTTGGTTGAGTTGACATGGAATGACTCGGCACTCTTCTTTTAACTCTCTGGCTTCCATTTCTTCGCACATTTTGTTTACCCCCTTTACTTCCTTGTAGCCTTTTTTTTTTTTTTTTTTTCCTTTTCCATTTCTATAGCTCTTACCCCATTCCCACTGCCATTGAAAATCGTATGTTTTCCGCTTTAAGCTATAATGGTTTCATATGAGAATGGGAGCAAAACAGCAAAGTCAAAATGTTAATCTTTTCTCTAGTGACCTGCTAACAATTACGAAAATCTTTTGCCATGGCTCTAGTGGGAATTGGAACCAACGGAATAACGTGACTGGCTGTGATGTTGCTGGAAGTGATGTAAATGATGTAGTGATAATGCGACAGAACTACTCATCAGAATGAGTAGTTCTATTTAAATCAACCTGCGGCAACCTAAAAACAAGCAAAGAAAACTGCAAATATGGCTGGAAATTGGATCAGCACTGAAATTTAAAAAACAAAACTGTTGGCTGTTTGTACTGAAGGTGAAATTGCTCAGCAGATCAGTCAAAAGTTTCGACGCCTCAGTTGTTTAATTTCAATTCAACTGGAAAAAAATCAATTTTTTTTTTTTTTAAATTAAGACACTTCCTGTCTTAAAGTAATGTTGGAGTGTGGTTTCTCTTTGCTGGTTGAGTGGTTCCAATAGAGATCTTGCAGTCACGTGACCGGAAAGTACACAGCCACCATCTTGTCAGTAAAAAACACAGCTGAATACTGCTGCACTCGTGTACAGTGGATCAATTTCAACCGACGGACTACACGGCTCATTTTTCTAATGAACAGACAACTAGATATATGTCTAAAATAAACGACCCTACAGATTAGTGACCCTTATGGCTTACCGGACGGAGTTTTCACGACCGTGTCAGTGGATTTTGAACTGCCAGAGGTGGAATACCCAGACGTGTATAATTACCTCATTAACTTTCCCTCGCTGTTCAGTGGTGAAGCACTGTGTACTTATAAATCTCTGGACAGTTATCTTTACAGAAATTCAGGATTTGTCAGCGACTCAGATGTGGCATCTTGTAAACAAGAAAATAATCCTCATTGGATGGGTAAGTCATTTAAGTATTGAGTATAGCACTGACCAGCCGATTATAGAATAAGGTAATTCCAGCTGTAATTCCAAATTGTCCGTGTTGTTTACCATGGATCTGGCGTTGGAGAGGTAGAGGCTTAGCAGTGGAGATTTGAGTGGCTGTTTTCTGAGCTTAGTCAACAGGCCGGTGTACCCTCCTGGATTTCGCGCATGCGCAGTAGGCTTGGTAGGACAAATCCAAGAGGTAGGATAACTTTACAGAACACCGGCTCTGCAGCCTCGCTTTTGCTTCCACTCCCAGCGCCGCCTCCTTTGCTTTGCTTCCGATAACAATCCACGGAGACCCCGCTGGTCTCGCTATCTCATCCGGAATGTTGTGCATGCGATGGAAATCGCTACAAACCGTCATTTTCTGCTGGAAACCAATGTCCAGTAAGTCCATACGGTTGTAGTGGATATTGAAGTCCGGTACAGACGAACAACACGCAAAAATACAAACAAAAAACGTGCACAGGTAGGGAGAGCTTGTAGTCGCAGCCGTTGTAGTAGAATTGTATATAGTAGGGTTTTCCAGAAGAAAAGGTAGACGTAAAAGCAGAAGTAGAACCAGAAGTAGAAGGCGGAAATATGGCGTTTGACCGACAAGATGGCGTCTGTCACAATCTGGATCGGCTATGAAGTCACATGCAAGTGCTCCATAGTGGAACCACTATTAGATAATGCCAGTAGTGTACAAAGCATCATCAAGGTAAACGCTGGCTACTTTGAAGAATCTAAAATATGAAACCTTTTTTTAAAAGCACTTTTTTTTGTTTACCACATAATTCCATATGTTACTTCATAGTTTTGATGTCTTCAGTAATGTAGAAAATGGTCAAAATACAGAAAAACCTATGAATTAGTACGTGTCCAAACTTTTGACTGGTACTGTACCTGGTGCTGTGGTGTTGCTAACTAGCTAATGTCTCAGCTTGGGCTTTTCACAACAATATGGACTTGCCACCTTGTTAATTATGTCATCTAGTCTCGCATGTTTTACCTGTCTCACAGGTTCTGCTCTAACAATACGTTAAATGCAGTCAGGTGGCAATACACAACATCCATTACTTTTCCGTTAGGGAAGACTGAGTGGGAATGAAAATTTGTTATTGAGCCAGTGTTTACCATATACAGTAACAGATTTAGTATGCGAAAGGTGCTTCTATCTGAGCTAGCTTGATAAACATACTTGCCACTTGTTTCACTAAGTGAAAATTAATCAGTATCTGTTATGGCAGTGTTTCCCACAGACCAGGTAGCAATTTGTGGTGCTCCACTGTGTTAATGAGGGAACCGTGCGTGGTGGTGTCATGGCGGTCGGTGGAGTCGGTCATTGGGGTGTATGCAAAGTGTTTACAGCGGGCGGTGTTCAAACACACAGTATTTTTCTTCAGACTCACTTGCTGGGACTATTTTAAAGCTACAAGAAGCATTTTGAGATTATTCAATTCAATCTAAATTCTTTTAAGTTCTTTAAGAGAAGACTGCTAAAACAATTTTTACCAGAACCCTGCCTGGTTTCATTCCTCAACCCAACTTTACATTACAGGGCAGGCCATTAGTTTGCTGGGCTTGATGTTGGTGGAAAACCTGTCTTTTAAATTTATGAAAATTACTCACCAAAATTGAAGTTAAAGTTTAGTTTTTACCTTAGTTTTTTGCCTTTTTGGTGGCAATCTTTCAATCATTCTTTAGTTGACACTCAAGGAATAAATTGCAAAAAACAAGCTGGAGGTTCAATACTCATCTGGGTTAAAGCAGCAAACATTGAGTGTCAATGAAATTATAATAGTCAAATAAATACGAAGTTATTATTAGCCTATGGGTATTCTACAGTAGCCTATCTCAACTACCGCATTTTATCTTTATCACATTGTTTGCTGCGTTTCCAACATTATAGGCTGACAGCTGGATGTTCAATATTGATAACGTTATAAGGCTAGCAGTTCATAAAGCGAGCATAAGGCTACCTTTTCTGAGTTACATACTGGGTAGGCGTGTTTGAGCACAGTACATCATACTAACCTTTGGTAGACTCCAGATATCGTTGACCGTCTTCTCTGTGCTAAATATCACGCAGCATTGGGTTTTCCTCTTGATGATAGCCCTCGAGCAGTATGCGTGGAGAGGAGGAGTGGGCGAATCAGCTGCCAGTGTGTGTGCGTATCAGTGATGGTTTATCTACTTCGCCAATAAAGCTAATAAAGATGTTTCTTAAAATATTCAGATTTTATGCTTCAGATAGCATCAACTAGGCATCCCCCCCTGCGAGTATAACATTTTATTTAGGCTAGTGGGAAATCCTTATTTATTGTGAATGTCAAGCCATTATTAATAACTTGCATGAATGCTGAAGTGGGATAAACGGGATAATGCAATAAGACCGGTTCCTCGCGTCAAGCTGCTACTGTATGCATCAAAATTGGTTTATAGCCTGACTCGGGATGTCCGTTTCATGTAAGCCAAGAAGGCTATGATAAAGCTCATCACGAGCACGACATAGGCTACCTTTTTAAAATAAGAGGTCGGAAGGCGAATCGGGAAGGCTGCATTATTTTTAATTAGCCTAACAGGCCTACTTGCAGTCCGGGTATATGCGCAACGGCAGGCCTGTGTACACGTCTCTCTCTCTCTCTCTCTCTCTCTCTCTCTCTCTCTCTGTGTGGGTGTGCGCGCGCGTGAACGAGAAGAAAGAGCACTATGAATGAACGGAATGATATGCAACGGAATTATTATTATTATTTTTCAAAATCGGGAGTCTGATTGTGTGGCGATAGGAATCCATTGTGTGGCGCTGCGCCACACAATGGTCCATGTATGGGAAACCCTGTATGGGGATTATATTCATAGAATATTTTAGCTACATTTATCATGTCTCACAAATGTGGATTGCTGCACTACCTAGCGAGATGATTTAGCCTATAGCTTCCATAAACTTAGATTAGTTGCTAGCTAGTGGTAGACAGATGCTAGTTAGCAAGTATAGAAACCTCAAACATACCAAGAATTATATAAAAACAGTAATTCATTGCATCATTAATCTAGTTCTTCACAATAAACCATTACTTTACTTAATTCCCATTGTCTCTGAAACTTTTTACATAAAAATCACATCAACTTGTCGGATTTTCCAACAATTTTCAATTCTTGGGTTGCATGATGCATTAATTTCCAAACTAGTCCAGACTTGTGAGAGTTTTACTTAAATAAACTTTTACATAATGTCAGCATCAACTTTAGTATACTTAGTTATATTATAATTTTGAATACCAAAAGCTGGGGTGGTAAGGCTTTTTCTTAAGGTGGCATTTTAACCCCATACCACCTTGGTTGATCCAACCAAGTTGCGCAAGTTGCACTCATGTTGAGAATGGTGAAAGGTGTGTACGAGAGATTTCACATTTGGTGGTGCACATCTTGGATACAGATTTCATTAATATAATGTATGCAAAACAGTAAGCCAGAGCCAAAATGATCAACCAGCAGGATGCTAGGGCAGTTCAAATAGCTCAATTCCAAGTGAAACCCACAGTGGTGACTATTGGCCCTTTTCCACTACCCTTTTTCAGCTCACTTCAGCTCACTTCAGCCCGACACGGCTCGCGTTTCGACTACCAAAAACCAGCACGACTCAGCTCGCTTCAGCCCTGCTTAGCCCCTAAAACTCGCACCGTTTTGGAGTGAGGCTGAAGCGAGCCAAAGCGAGCCGAGTGAGGCTGGGGGTGTGAGCAGACACTCCCCTGTGCACTGATTGGTGAGGAGGAGTGTCCTCACATGCCCACACACGCCCCGCGAGCACGCTGGGATCTGTAAACACCGTAAACCCGGAAGAAGAAGAATTACAAATTACGAGAATTTCTGAAGCCTTATGCGCCTCGCCTCATCTATACGCTCTTGCCAGTATCTGTCTGCGTTGTCGGTGACAACAAGCCACAGCACCAAGACCAGCAACACTAACGACTCCATGTTTATTGTTTACTATTCGGGTCGTGAGACTACCGCTTAAAAGCTCACTGATGTCACTGTTTGCGCTGCTTAACGACATCACGTGACGTCCACCCACTTTCGCTAACTCCACCCAATGTGTCCACCCGCTTCCAGCCAGCACGGTTCAGCGCGGTTGTAGTCGAAATGCAACTCCAACAGCCCCGCTCAGCTCGACTCAGCACTGCACGGCTCTGCCCGACTCAGCCGCGTTTGTAGTGGAAAAGCGGCATATGTGGCCTTTAGATGTTGTCAGACACACTGCCATTCACACAACAAATAGCTTGCATTCAGGACTACCTGTGCAAGGCACATAGAGTGATCAGATTACCAAGACACACATTTAATCCTGTGGAGATATTTTACTTAGCACTCACTGACCAGATTATGTGATAAATGTTAATACCAGGTCTGAATGGGATCAGTGATTGGAGACTACTGATGATATTTAATTCATTGAATACTTGATGGATCAATTTTTAAATGGTGCACTTTTGTTTATCTTAGAAAATGGCCTGGTTTCATCATGCTTTGCAAGAAGAGAGCCTACCACAGTCACCTTCCATGGCGAATCATACAACGAATAATCATGCATGCCTCAACTCAAACCCCAGATCAGCGATACCAGTAGCTTTATCTGAGGATCAAGATTGGCCTCAAATTCTTCAATCCTCCATTACGTTCTACTCTACTGCTTCACAAGAGATGGTATGTGCAAGAGTGGGAGAGCACTGTTCCGATAATCAGAGTGATTATCCTGTGCCTCTGTCATACGTGACACTACAGGAACAGCGTTGTGTGGTTAACTGGTTTCTTGGATGGGGTCCCTCTCAAAGAGAGTATTTTCTTCAAGACCTGATTTCAAAGGCGGTACCAGGCAAGGTTTGCAGCTTATTGGAGCACCTCAATAAACTTCAGGTAATGGAATATCACATCAGTACAAGTCTTGTTCACTGATATTTCTCCTTTATTAGTGTTAAAGTTTTGGTTGTCATTTTAAATCATCACACAAACATTTTAAAATATGAAAAATATTTCTGGTAGGTACTAATGAATCTTGATAAATATATAAGATATTCTAAATTAAACTAAATGTACAATAATTTGGTGCTGACTTCAAGATCTGTGACAAACATTTCTCCAAATGTTTGCTACCTCCGCCAAGGAGGTTATGTTTTCGGTAGCGTTGGTTTGTTTGTTTGTCTGTTAGCAACATTACGGAAAAAGTAATGAACGGATTGCTGTGAAATTTTTTCCAGAGGTGTGACTGGGCACAAGTAACAATCCATTAAATTTTGGTGGTGATCCGGATCACCTTCTGGATCCCGGATTTTTTTAAAGGATTAATTTTTTCCCCATTGAAATGAATGGGCGCGCAACGCAAAAAACAGATGTTTCCTTCTGTAGGCCAAACCGTAAGGTGCAAAGTCATGAAACTTGGTACACTGATAGAGGAGTGGACCCTGATTGATTTCCTCAAGTTTCATGTTGGTACGTGTCACGCTGTAGCGCCACCAACTGATCACAGTCTTACATGCGTTCATGCACGTAACTTTTGATCCGTATGTCCGATATTCATAAGTCTGGTGCCTTTGGAATCCTTGGAGCTAGACGATTCCAACGCGTCCTATGACGTCATTCTCCGCCTAATTAGATTTTCTGCGATTTTGAATTTTGTCCAAAGTGAAGGTAGAGTGACCCTGGCCGCATGTTTTGTCTGATCATCACGAAACTTGGCACATATGATCTCCAGTCCATGCCTAATGAATGATATTCGTTTGGCTCTCATACGTCGAAGCATTCGCCCGTGGCAGCCAATCAAAATCGATGGCGAAGCCACCAAACAGGAAGTGATTTCATATCACGGAAACACTTTGACGTATCAAGACCATATTTAGTGGCATGACTTTGGACACCATCCAAACTACCCTCATCAAATATGGTGTCATTTGGCCACTAGGGGGCGTCACAATTAGCAAAAACGTATTTTGGCTCATATCTCAGAAACGCTTTGACGTATCAAGACCATATTTGTTGAGATGACTTTTGGCACCAGTTCATGTACCCTCATCAAATTTGGCGTTATTTGGCCACTAGGGGGTGCCACAATGAGCAAAAACGTGTTTTGGGTCACATCTCTTTACGGATTTAGAATTACATCGACATTTTCATGTTAGTGATGCTCTGGGATGTCCCTGTAAAGAACCTTGCCAGTCTGTCATCTCCATATGAGAATCTGCCTTGTGTCTTGGCCAAACTTTCACGTGTTGACACACAACTTGTCGTGTGGGCGTGCGGTCACCTCTCTTGCCGGGTCGCCATGGCGGCGCACCTGAGTAAGCACACTTTCGCATTTTCTCCGTAAATGCATTCTAGTTATTATTATTATTACCTCCACCAAGGAAGTTATGTTTTCGGTAGCGTTTGTTTGTTGGTTTGTCTGTTAGCAACATTACAGAAAAAGTAATGAACGGATTGCTCTGAAATTTTTTCCAGAGGTGTGACTGGGCACAAGTAACAATCCATTAAATTTTGGCGGTGATCCGGATCACCTTCTGGATCCCGGATTTTTTTTAAAGGATTCTTGGCGGAGGTCTGTGCTCTCCAAGTGCTTTTCTAGTAGTACAAGTGTTGATTTCATTTCATTTAAAGACTACAATACAGTTATAAAATTGTTTATGCATCTTAATTTTGATGAATGCAGCCAACATTGATATTTATTGATATGACAACTTGCTTTTAAAATACCCCTTCCCCCACACACACAAGAAAATTATCCTGAAGGATGATTACTGTATAAGTATTCATGTAGTTGAACTTTTTCTATTGAAACGGATGTAACCAGGATTGTATGACTGGGAAGGAAGCAGGAGGTGGAGCAATGTGTGTGATACCCAGTTGTAATCATAAAATAGCCCATAATGTTGAACTGGGTGTGAAGACAAGGGTTTCATTAAGAAATGAAGTAGGGGGTGGATACCTGGTGTGTGATACCTAGTAGCGTGTGATACCTGGGCCTGGCACAGTGGGGGAGAATGCAAGAGGGGGTATCCCCTTCCTGCTGGTGGGATCTGGGGGACCTCCCCCAGAAAATTTTCAATTTTAAATGTAATCTGGTGCATTCTAGGCCCCATTTTCACTGCTGATAATGACCATTTTTATTGCTATTTTATGGGTGTTTATTATCAGTTTGTGGATGAAACTGAATGTATGGCATAATACAATCCAAAATAATAGCATGCTAGTGTAATTAATAGCCTACACATGCAGTTGAAATGTCAGCCAATAAAACAATTATTAATAAGACTTGTGTTGTTGAAAGAAATAATTTGAGTATTAAATTCACCTGCAGAGAAAAAAAGGCTTAATTATTCATTAATAATAAACATAATGCCACATCACTAAAGCATAGAGTCCATATTCCAGATCAAACCTGAAAACTGGAAGTGGCATGATTAAAGCAGGGAAAGTTGTTCAGAGGGGGCAGGATCTGTTCAGAGAACAGAATACGTATATGAGCTACTGCAGCTGTTATCTATTCACCATGACTACTGAAAAATAAAAGGGGGGGCAGTTAACAAGGAGATACAAATAGATGTCCATTCCCACCACCAGCAGATTTGGAATCCAGTACTGAACTACAAGCATCCTCATTTTCATTTACTGCCAACAGTACTGTAGTGCAGCGTTTCTCAACCTTTTTTCAGTCATGGCACCCTTCAGAAGTATGCAAATTCTCAAGGCACCCCCATATAAAATATACGCAGTCACGCTGACCCCAGCATGGGAAAGGGGGTCTTAAGACAAATTTTGACGATGCATGAGGCGGCGATGATCTACATTAATGTAACTATCGTTTTTTGGAATTTTAATTCATTTTATTTATTTCAATGTTAGAATATGTACTTTTTTGACGGCACCCCTAACGAAGCCAGACGGCACCCCAGGGTGCTGCAGCACCCTGGTTGAGACAGGCTGCTGTAGTGAACAGCATCATCTGGCACTGTCTCCTGACAGTCTGTCTCCAAAATTATATTAGAAGAAATGAAATGTCTTCACGGTTGTTCATTTTAAAATTAACCTAGGCCTATTATATAAGGTAATATTTAATCTTATCCAGTGTTTCCCCTAGAAAATGTTTGAAGGTGCGGTGGCAAGACCTGAGCTCAGACGTCCCACCCCAGTACGAGGATACGGGAGCATTCTGATAAATTTTTTGACAAAACACACTCTAAAATGGTGACCCTTTGTAAGGGAATAAATGAATAAACCTAGTCTTGAAAGAACAAGCATAACCTGCAGAGCAAGGCAGTTTAGAAAACAGTCAGGGAGACTAAATTCCCCCCACACCTAACCCCAGAGCGACCCCTTACCCCCACCCCCTGAACATAAATCTCACAACACATGATTACTACAAGTACACATTTATTGGAAATCACACATAAACATGTCTGTGGCAAAGTTTGCAGGCTGGCTCAGAGCACTTAATTTTCCTGTTTTTTTTTTTGAAAAATAGCTCTAAGGCTTGCTCATAGGGGAACTCGCTGACTGGAGGTCCATTAATGCTGAGGCGCATGCATGCAGCCAGATGGTCCCCCTGCAGTCTGTTTCTGATGTCTGTTTTCACCTGTTAGGCATCAAACAGAACAGACTATATGAGCGAAATTATTTTTTATGAAAATAAATCGAAGAGGGTCTGAAATATTGATCTTAAGAGTATTTAGGCTTATCTGTAAATGGGATGATGGCGTCGTCCGCGGACCCGGCCCTGTGGGGGGGAGAAAGGGGGTGTTGCCCCCTCGTGGCTACAGCCCCGCCCCCTCAACGGAGACTCAGATCACTTAATTGTTTTCTTATGAAAATATAATGTATTATAGACGTATTAATAATTTGCATTTTCAAATACGAAATATTAAGTGGTTGCGCATTGCACAAAAATACATTTCACATAAATCACTACTAAAACTGGCACGGTAGAACAAATCTGATTGGTTGTTATGACACAAGTGCACCGTCTCTGCAATATCCTGTAATATGCAGTCAAGTTTACGGGAGTAGTCTTTCCCCCACCGAATTAAACAAATTCAATCACAATATTGTGAATCCATTTTCTTTCTTTGTAGGCTAAGTTTATCAGCGCTTTTAACAATAAACATTGTCGCAAAGCAGCTTTACAGAATTTGAACGACTTAAAACATGAGCTAATTTTATCCCTAATCTATCCCCAATGAGCAAGCCTGTGGCGACGGTGGCAAGGAAAAACTCCCTCAGACGACATGAGGAAGAAACCTCAAGAGGAACCAGACTCAAAAGGGAACCCATCCTCATTTGGGCAACAACAGAGACAGCCTGACTATAATATTAACAGTTTTAACAGGTATAACTCTCAACTGTCCTCATGGGGCCGTCCTTCACAGGAGTGGGGCGATAAAACTCCGACCAGACACAGGGCACCAGGATGGATCAAGCAGGTCCGAGGGGCAGAAGAGGCCAGCATCTCAATCCCAGGATCAACATGTAACTCAGAGGGACAGATGGGGGGGAAGAGAGAGAGAAAGAAAACACATTGTTAGGTATGCCCTAAAAATGACAAGTATTAAATCTGTGTGGTAGGCTCGCAGAGACAAGAGTCTTTACATCAGGCATAACACACAATGGCATGTTAATATGGTAAAAAATATATCATGACCTGCTCTGGCTGGATGCTTGATTGGGTGATGGGAGCACACTCCTCAGCAATGATGAGATGCAGATGGGACCCTTAGGCCTGGCCAAGACAATTCAGTTACATTTCACCGGGTCTGGGACATGCGACAGAATGTCTGACGGCCGATTCCCTGCAGGCTACGATAGCCAGTCGAGGTCCCCACCATCTCCACCAAAAGATTTCCTGTTGACTCCATGTAACTCAGAGGGACAGATTTGGGGTGGGGGGGGGAGGGAAAGAAAACACAGGTGGTTGGGTATGCCCAATGTCACCTGAATAAGTAGGAACAGTATACATATTGCACCGAGTACAAGCAGGGACTCCGGCAACTAACTATGACAGCATAACTAAAGGAGAGAGCCAGAAGGTAACACAGGCATGAGGGAGCCCCGGGACATAAAGCAGCCAGCCACTACACCGTCAACAAACTCGAGTGAGCAAGCGAGTGGGGACTGACAGCATCCATACATCCCAGTTTACCAAAACACTCTATGTCTGAGGACCCTCCAGATCTACTCCTTTACCTCATAAACACCATTAACAAAAGGCTTGACTAAACAGATATGTTTTCAGCCTAGACTTAAATGCTGAGACTGTGTCTGATTCCCAAGCATTACTTGGAAGGCTGTTCCATAACAGTGGGGCTTTGTAAGAAAAGGCTCTGCCCCCTGATGTAGCCTTCACTATACGAGGTACTAGCAGATAGCCTGCACCTTTAGATCTAAGTAGGCGTGGCGGGTCATAGAGGAGCAGAAGTTCACTCAGGTACTGTGGTGCGAGACCATTTAGTGCTTTAAAGGTCAATAGTAGTATTTTATAATCAGTACGAAATTTGATTGGGAGCCAATGCAGTGTGGATAAGACAGGCGTGATGTGGTCATATTTTCTAGTTCTAGTAAGGACTCTTGCTGCTGCATTTTGAACTAACTGGATCTTGTTTATGCACTTATTGGAACATCCAGACAGTAAGGCATTACAATAATCCAACCTGGAGGTAACGAAAGCATGGACTAGTTTTTCTGCATCATGCAATGACATTAAATTTCTTATCTTTGCAATATTTCTGAGATGAAAGAAAGCTATCCGGGTGATGTTATCAATGTGAGTTTCGAATGAAAGACTGGGGTCAATAATCACTCCGAGGTCTTTTACTGCTGCACGTGAAGAAACAGAAAGGCCATCCAGAGTTACTGTGTAATCAGAAAACTTACTTCTAGCTGTATGTGGTCCTAGCACAAGTACTTCAGTCTTGTCAGAGTTAAGCAGAAGGAAATTTATAAGCATCCAGTGTCTAATGTCCTTAACACATTCCTCAATTCTATTAAGCTGGTGTCTCTCATCAGGTTTTGCAGAGACATACAACTGTGTGTCATCAGCATAACAGTGGAAACTAATACAATGTTTATGAATAATATCGCCCAGAGGTAACATATATAGAGAAAAAAGCAGTGGACCCAAGACAGAACCTTGTGGAACACCAAACTTTACCTCGGTACGTCTAGAAATATCACCATTTATATCAACATACTGATAACGATCAGTTAGATAAGACCTGAGCCAGGAGAGGGCCATTCCCTTAACTCCCACAACATTTTCTAGTCTATCCAGAAGAATGGAATGATCAATGGTATCAAATGCTGCACTAAGGTCAAGCAACACAAGTAGCAAGACACAGCCCTGATCAGACGCCAACAGTAGGTCGTTTACTACTTTAACCAGTGCTGTCTCTGTGCTATGATGAGGTCTAAATCCTGACTGATACATTTCATGGATGTTATTCCTATGTAAATATGAGCATAACTGCTGTGCCACAGCTTTTTCAAGGATCTTGGAGATAAAGGGGAGGTTTGATATTGGCCGATAATTGGACAGCTGACGGGGATCAAGGTCAGGTTTTTTAATCAGGGGTTTGATAACTGCTAGTTTAAAGGATTTGGGTACATAGCCAATCATAAGAGAAGAATTTATTATTTTTAGAAGCGGTTCAATTACTCCAGGCATTATCTGTTTGAATAGATGTGTCGGTAAGGGATCTAGTACGCAAGTTGAGGCTTTTGATGTAGAGATTAATGAAAGTAATTCAGTTTCTTTTAGGGGCGTAAAACATTCTAACTGATGATCTGATACAGTTATATTGTTAACTACAAGGTCACTTTCATTGTCTAACCTTAAATTAGTAGTTTGAATTTTTTGTCGGATATTCTCAATTTTGTCATTAAAAAAATTCATGAAGTCGTTGCTACTACATACTGCAGGTGTGCATGTGTTGATAGTGGACTTATTCCTGGTTAATTTTGCTACAGTATTAAATAGGAATCTAGGATTATTTTTATCTTCTATTAGGGAGGAGAAATATGTTGATCTCGCAGCACTAAGAGCTTTTCTATACTTCAGGAAGCTCTCCTTCCAAGCTAATTTGAACACTACCAATTTTGTTTGACGCCATTTACGTTCCAATTTTCAAGTGGTCTGTTTTAATGTGCGAGTGTCATCATTATACCAGGGTGCTAATTTTTTGTCTCTGACCATTTTCCTTTTTAGAGGAGCTACATTATCTAAAGTATGGCGGAATGTTGACTCTAAGCATTCAGTTGCCTGATCAAGTTCTGCAGGGGCTAACAGTGACCCAATCAAAGTTGACAGCTCTGGGAGATCATTTATAAAGCTCTGTGCAGTAGTTGACGTGAAAGTACGTTTAATACAGTAGCGTGGTGAGGTGCATATATTATTACTCAGACATATTTTGAATGAGATGAGACAATGATCTGAGATAACTTCAGACTGTGGAGGTATGACTATATTGTCTACGTTTAATCTGAATGTTAGTATTAGATCAAGGGTGTGACCACCATTATGGGTCGGTCCTATGACATTCTGCTTAATCCCGACTGAATCTAAGATGGACACAAACGCTGTTTTTAAAGGGTCTTCTGGGTTATCGAAGTGAATATTAAAATCTCTGACAACTAAAGCTTTGTCTAAGGAAATAACCAAATCTGAGATAAAATCTGCAAATTCAGAAAGAAACTCAGAATATGGCCACGGGGGCCTGTAAATAATAAGCAATGGAATTAACTGGGTAGACTTATTTTTCGAGGCTACATACATTATATGAGTATGAAGAACTTCAAATGTATTAAATTTATAACCAGGTTTGTGTGTTACACCTAGATAATCGTTATAAATCACCGCGACGCCTCCTCCTCTGCCAGTTAGACGAGGCTGGTGTATATAACTGTATCCAGGAGGACTCGCTTCATTTAATGCTATATATTCATTTGGCTTAATCCATGTTTCTGTTAAACACAGTACATTAAACTCCTGATCAGTAATGAGTTCATTAACCATTAGCGCTTTAGATGCAAGAGATCTAATATTTAATAGCCCCACCTTTAGATCAAAGGTGCTGGCAGCAGCTGTACAGTCAGTCTGATCTAATTTTATATTGATTAGGTTACTGGAACAAACTCTCTGAAAATTTCTACCTTTTTGTTGAGCTCGGGGAACAGACACAGTCTCGATGTAGTGGGCCCTGAGTGACGACTCTGTGCAGCTAGCAGACAGTCGGTTTAACCTGTTCGTCTGCTCCCTGGCCTTGGCTCTGGATTGTCAGAAATTAACTAGGCCTGTTCTGAGACTATGACCTATGCTGCAGGAAATGAGAGCAGCACCTTCCCGAGTGGGATGGATACCGTCCCACCCTAACAGGCCAGCAGTGCCCTCAAAATTAGCCTAATTATCTATAAAGCCCACACTGTTTTCAGAGCACCACCTGGACAGCCAGCAGTTCAGCGACCATAACCTGCTGTAAGCTACATCGCCACGCCGCATTGGGATGGGGCCAGAGCATACTACAGCATCGGACATCGCCTTCGCTAATTTAAACACCTCTACAAAGTTACTCTTAGTAACCTCAGACTGACAAAGGCGTATATCATTAGCTCCTGCATGGATAACTATCTTTGAGAACCTGTGCTTGCCTAGGACCCTAAGATTACCTGCTATGTCCGGCGCCCTGGCTCCCGGTATACACCTGACTAAAGCTGCTGGTGGCCCTAAAGGCTGAGCTAATTTCACGTGCCGTATGATAGAGTCCCCTATAACCAGAGCTCTTTCAGGTTTCTCAGTGGGTGCATCACTAAGGAGAGCAAACCTGTTCGACACGTGACGCGGAGAGGAGTGGTGCTCCCGTGGGCGAGCCTCAGCGGTAGCTTTGGCTCTACGCTTCTGCCGCCGAGCCGTCACCCATTCGCCCCGCTGTAAGGGCTCTAATGCCGGAGTTGGGGGATTGCTAACTCCACCTAGGGCGTCCAGACTTTCCCTAACAGAAACTACACTGTTCTCACGCTCACTAACCTGCTCTAAAGCCTGGACACGCGCTTCTAGCACTGTAATCTTCTCCGTCAGAGAGCTAACTAATCTGCACTTATCACAAGTAAAGCTAATAGAGCTATCGCTAGTGACGGAGGAAGAATGACTAAACATCCTGCACTCAGCACACTGAACAGGCTGAAGGTGTGCCATGATGAAAAGATTCACCTACCCTTAAATGAAGATCTGTTGATATTAAAGCAGATCAGATGGCCTCCGCTTGTGGACTTTACACAGGAGGAGAGAAAAAGAAAGCTTCCGGTCTCGGCGTTCTTCTGAAAAAAGAAAGAGAAAAAAAACGGGAAAAGGAAAGCGAAAGTGAAAAGTACAAAAATGAAAGCGACAGTACAATTTAAAAAAAATCAACAGACCCCGCGGCTGCACCAGTAATAGCCTTCCTGACTCGCACCGAGTCAACGCTAATCACTTAATCCGCGATCCCAGTTTAGGCGTGTAGGGGACAAAACACTCTGAAGTGATGAATTTTCATCCCCGCTGCATGGGGGGGTGACGTCAATGACACCCTAAGATTATCTCCCTTCTAGGTTTATCTCCGTTTATGTTAGTGTATGTGTTCATATATGGTCTGCTTTGTGCGCAAATAGCGTGTGTCGTTGACGTCACCCCCCCCCCCCCCCCCATGCAGCGGGGATGAAAATTCATCACTTCAGAGTGTTTTGTCCCCTACACGCCTAAACTGGGATCGCGGATTAAGTGGTTAGCGTTGACTCGGTGCGAATCAGGAAGGCTATTACTGGTGCAGCCGCGGGGTCTGTTGATTTTTTTTTAAATTATGATTTTGGCTGCTGCGCCAAGTACCTTAGACTTGCATTGACGTTTTTTCTTCATGCTGCGGAGTTATTTGTATGTATTTTAAATTTAAAGGACTTGCCTGTAGGTTTGTGTGTGTTGTTTTATGTTTGGCATCTTTCCGGTTGTAACCCGTGTCTGTGAGAAAATTGGAGGGGAGGGTTAACAGGTGGGCACGGGTGTTGATAAAGCGCAACTGCCCTGGTAATATGTCACATGATTTTCCCGTACTAAAGCAACCTTCGGGGCCGTGGTTTTGTGGTTGGCGCAGTTAATTGTTTGAAACATGTTGTCAGACCGCCATCATTACTACACACTATATGAAAAATATTTGTCCCCTTGCGATTTCTAATTGCCCCCTTAGTAAACTGTTCCTGGCGCCGGGCCTGGTCGTCCGTTCACCTATATAGCCTATTAAAACACCGACGCCGGCCGCTATGGGATACAATACGGCCGACACCGGCCGCCATGGAATTTAATGGGATAAATTATAGCAATAATTATGATTACTTTAATATAAAGATGTTAATTATTATTCGATTATTCATCGTTAATTCTCCCGACAATTGGCGAAGAAAACGTAATCGAATGCCCATCCCTAGCTCGAATGACTTTTATTTTGCACGAATGAATCTTACCTGCCCAGTTTCTTCATCTGTCGTCTTTCTTTTTTTGGTGAAATACTTCAACAAGCTCATCTGCTTGAAAGATATCGCGTTGACATTATCAGTCGACTTAATTAAGCTCAAATAAAAACTAGCGCTCTGGCGATAGGCTGTAATGAAATCGAAAAAACTGCCCTTACATTTCTCACGAACTATATCTGGAAAATGCCAAACGATAATCTATCTAGAAGATCTATGTAGTTGTTTACATGTGGACATTCATCCCCTCAGTTTGTGAACGGACTAATCTACCACAAAAGACCGGGAGGCCAAACGAGACGTCTCAGCAGTAGTCAGTACTCAGTATGTCAGAGATGCCTACTAGTACGGATTGGCCGTATTTTGTACGGAAAAGTTACGTAAATACGATGTTACGGCAAACAGTGTTATTCTGTATGCAATTATTATAAAGTCTTAAAAAATTCCAGTGAGTCGTTTTTAAATGTCCAAGCGACTTTTTCAATCCATGCGCGATTCACGGCTAGGCTATTTATTTTTACGACAACCACACATGCTGTGTGTGACATGCGCAGATTCCGCACATGCTGTGTGTGACATGCGCAGATTCCGCACATGCTGTGTGTGACATGCGCAGATTCCGCACATGCTGTGTGTGACATGCGCAGATTCCGCACATGCTGTGTGTGACATGCGCAGATTCCGCACATGCTGTGTGTGACATGCGCAGATTCCGCACATGCTGTGTGTGACATGCGCAGATTCCGCACATTTGTTCGCGCTATTTTCAATACGGTAGAATGGCCGTGCATTACACCCAGTCAAAAGGGCAATGGATACGCGCACTGCAAACTGTGTAGAACTGACATTAACATCACTCATGGTGGTCGCGATGACTGCACGCGGCATGTCAACTATAAAAAAAAAGTATGCTGAAATGGCGAGTCAGGCGGAAAGTAAATCTGGGGGTATCCAGCAGTTTTTTACGAAATCTGTGGATGAAAAGACACGGAACGTGACACGTGCTGAAGCGGTGATGGTTGACCTATGCTTGGAGTTGAACTTGCCAATTAGTGCCATGAAATGCGAGTTAAACTTATTCAGTTTCTTTTTACATGTATGATTCTTATTCACTGAAATATCAAACACTGGCTGTACTTCTTTAACTCAAAGTCTTTTCAGTGTTGCAAGTGCAAATGTACATGTAGTGTGATCAAAAACAGAATTTTATGATTAGTGCTGTTGGGATTGTGGCAAAAAATTGATCATTCCACTGTTTAAAATACAATTATAAATGTCATTTTATTCAATGTCTCTTCTGAAGCATTATGCTGAAGTATTTATATATTGGGACATTAAGATAACAATGTCGGACTCTCTTTTTGGCATGAAATAAGAAATTTTTTTTTTAATTTTATTAGAATCCCTTAACAGGTAGAACATTTTGCCAGGCAATATAATATAATACTTTTGAGGAGTTGCATTCAATACCAATGATTGGTAGTCAACCGTAATGTCTGCAAACAGGGAACACTATTGTATTTATAAAAATGTGATATATTGTATGCTCTAGAAATTTGTTGAGTGGAAATTCAGTTGAGATGGCTGCTCGCGTTTTGTTTATTCAATTCACACAAAACAGTTCTTTTTAATAATTTAAATGTTAAACATATTGGTATATATACCTCTTTATAATGTAAATGCGCATAAATTAATGTTACTGAAAGTCATTCCAAAATACTGAAAAATGTTTTCAAGAATACTGAAATTCAAAATTTGGGGTAGGCATCTCTGGTATGTAACATAACGTGGCCTAACATAGTTTTACATAACGTAATTATGTGACATAACGAAACACAATTTCAAGTAACACTGGAAATATAAGGTACTCGTAACATAACATCTGCTGTCTACTTTTCAAGAATTGTTGCCAACACTTACCTTTCCCAATTTGACAGCTGAAGTGACAGCCGCGTAGCAGTTAGTTTACCTCAGGTTGGCTTGGCTACGCTGCTCCAGGCAGAACGTTGTCCAATCAGAGCCCACGGCGACCCGTGGAAACCAATCAAGTAACTGCTAGCTCGGCCAGTGGAACTGCGCTTCGCCCCAAACGCAAGCAACGGATAATGTAGTCGAATACATATAGCTCCTAGGGGTATTCCTGAAGGTGCGGCGGCAAAAATCAAGGTGCGGCGGCCTGACGCAGCCAATTGTACATAGCGGAAACACAGTTATCCAAGTGTGTATGTTTGTGTGCTACCACTGACAACATTTCAGTTTTTAATTCACTGTCTCATACACAGAGACTGTCACGGTGTGAGACAGTTATGGAAAGACTCAACAACTTCACCGAAGTTAGCATTTTGCATTGGAAGACCAATTAGTATGAAGCTCCTATATAAAACCCAGAAAATAACCTCCTTTATAGTGACAGACAATATCTATTCAAGACGTTTGATTATTCATTTGTTCATATTTGTACCTGTATACTGTGTACAGATTATTTTTCTTTTAAAATAAAATGTCCCTGGGCGTTAACATCTTACTCTGTCCGTGGTTCAAATATCGCTCTCTGAGTGAAATTTTTTTTTTCCAAAAAAAGTAATCTGTTCTTGTATTTTTATGTGACGTGTGTTCTTTTTTTTATTCACTGAGAAAATTGATCTTTTTAGGTGGTAAGAATCGCGTTGCTATGACAATGGGCTAGTATCTGTGTCAGTATGTGTGTTAACAGTACAAGTTAGAGCCACGCTTCATAAAAGTGAAGTATGTTGATTCGTGTATTTTGTAACCAGTAAAAAAAAAATCACATGGTCACAGAATTTCTGATTAGATTTTTAGAATTAGAAGCCTTTGTCACATATACATTACAGCACAGTGAAATTCCTTCTCTGCATTTAACCCATCTGAAGTAGTGAACAGACAGAGAGTGGTGTCCACGGGATTCTCATCTCATCTCATTATCTGTAGCCGCTTTATCCTGTTCTACAGGGTCGCAGGCAAGCTGGAGCCTATCCCAGCTGACTACGGGCGAAAGGCAGGGTACACCCTGGACAAGTCGCCAGGTCATCACAGGGCTGACACATAGACGCAGACAACCATTCACACTCACATTCACACCTACGGTCAATTTAGAGTCACCAGTTAACCTAACCTGCATGTCTTTGGACTGTGGGGGGAAACCGGAGCACCCGGAGGAAACCCACGCGGACACGGGGAGAACATGCAAACTCCGCACAGAAGGGCCCTCGCCGGCCACGGGGCTCGAACCCGGATCTTCTTGCTGTGAGGCGACAGCGCTAACCACTACACCACCATGCCACCTGTTCAGGGGATTTTTTTTTTTTTAAAGAATTCTAAACCTTTATTTGATGGCTCTGCGTTACTGAGGGAAACGGCATATTTTTGCGCTGGTTACATCACAAGTGGATATCCAGTTTCAGTTAAAATGGCTGCACCCAAATAAGCCTATTTTTTAGCAATATCATAACTTTTAAAATGGATAAATTGTTAGAGCAGTTTGTTCTTTATTTAAAACATGCTGAGAACACATCAGGGCACTTGCTGTGATCAGTAAACAGCATTTATTTTTTGCATTTTGTTTTGGCTTTAATCCTGGTGCAACCAGTTGCTGTCAGAAGTCAATGATTAGTTGAATGGAGTCCAACTTTGTAAAGTGCCACCTGATCTTTGAAATACAGCTGTTCTTGGAAGGCTCCACAGTTTGTTATAAGCATACCTAAACAGCAATTAATGAAGACAGTGGAGTTTTCAAAACAAGTCTAGGACAATGGTCGAGAAAAATATCTTTCAAGGTTTGGTTATTTAAAAAAAAAAAAGTCCCACATTTTGAGCATCCACTAACAGTCAGGCACTGGAGAAAAAAGGAGAGCCACAGAAGCAACCAAAAGGCCAAGGCCAAGATGCTGCTACCACCATGCTTCACTGTGAGGATGATATTCTCAGGGTGATGAACATTGCTGGGTTTCAGAGAGTGCGCTTTGTGCCAAGGCCCAGTTTCTTGCATGTATATTTTTTTCTCAAACTTAAAGTGCATATCCTGGATCAATTTCGGGTTTTTCTTATATGAAAGTATGTCCCTTAACACACTCCTCCAGAAGGGTAATTTTGCACAAGGCCATCTGTCTACAGCAGAAAAAAATAAAATAAAATGTGTCTGGAAAAATCCCAAGGGAGTCTAGAGCCAGATTCATGACATCACCTGCGGAACCGCCAGCAGGCTGCGAGAGCTTGCACGGTATCAGTGCACAGCCTGTGTAGACCAAGTTTAGCAGCTAGCGATTTTGCGTTGAAATATGGAATTGTCAAGTTTATTTGTACAGCGCTTTTAACAATAAACATTGTCGCAAAGCAGCTTTACACAATTTGCACGACTTAAAACATGAGCTAATTTTATCCCTAATCTATCCCCAATGAGCAAGCCTGTGGCGACGGTGGCAAGGAAAAACTCCCTCAGACGACATGAGGAAGAAACCTCGAGAGGAACCAGACTCGAAAGGGAACCCACCCTCATTTGGGCAACAACAGACAGCCTGACTATAATATTAACAGTTTTAACAAAAAGTCAGTTTTGTTGATGTTATAAACTCTTCATTGATGGAAACTTGAGTGCAAAGCTGTTCATGACAACTGCAGTCCTAAAGTTAGCAAGTCAACTGTATTCCTTGGCCATAAAAGCATTACTGTAAGAGTCCAGAGCGTCCTCCAAGTGTGACTTTCAACTGTCCTCATGGGGCCGTCCTCCACAGGAGCGATGCAATGAGACTCCAACCAGACACAGGGCACCAGGATGGATCAGGCAGGTCCGAGAAGCAGAAGGGGTCAGCATCTCGATCTCAGGACCAACATGTAACTCGGAGGGACAGATTTGGGGGGAGAGAAAACACAGGTTGTTAGGTATGCCCAATGTCACCTGAATAAGTAGGAACAGTATACATATTGCACTGAGTACAAGCAGGGACTCCGGCAACTAACTATGACAGCATAACTAAAAGGGGAAAGCCTGAAGGTAACACAGGCATGAGGGAGCCCCAGGACATAAAGCAGCCAGCCACTACACTGTCAACAAACTCGAGTGAGCAAGCGAGTGGGGGACTGACAGCATCACTGTCTGAGGACCCTCCAGATCTACACCTTTACCTCATAAACACCATTAACAAAAGGCTTGACTAAACAGATGTTTTCAGCCTAGACTTAAACATTGTCATCTTCAGCTTCTAAACCCATGAATTCATGCATCAATGCTCATCTGTCCATTGTTACATAAATCATATTTTTTCTAGTTACTATTATGTATTTATATATTTCTTCATTTAGAAGAGTACTGGCTACTGTAGGAGAGATTTCATAAGCTACACACGTGGAATCGGCTTAGCAGGGTTGTATATACAACCCCAATTCCAAAAAAGTTGGGACAAAGTACAAATTGTAAATAAAAACGGAATGCAATGATGTGGAAGTTTCAAAATTCCATATTTTATTCAGAATAGAACATAGATGACATATCAAATGTTTAAGCTGAGAAAATGTATCATTTAAAGAGAAAAATTAGGTGATTTTAAATTTCATGACAACGCATCTCAAAAAAGTTGGGACAAGGCCATGTTTACCACTGTGAGACATCCCTTTTTCTCTTTACAACAGTCTGTAAATGTCTGGGTACTGAGGAGACAAGTTGCTCAAGTTTAGTGATAGGAATGTTAACCCATTCTTGTCTATTGTAGGATTCTAGTTGCTCAACTGTCTTAGGTCTTTTTTGTCATAGCTTCCGTTTTATGATGCGCCAAATGTTTTCTGTGGGTGAAAGATCTGGACTGCAGGCTGGCCAGTTCAGTACCCGGACCCTTCTTCTACGCAGTCATGATGCTGTCATTGATGCAGTATGTGGTTTGGCATTGTCATGTTGGAAAATGCAAGGTCTTCCCTGAAAGAGATGTCGTCTGGATCATCGGCGTCGCCAGGGGTATTTTACTGGGGCACGTGCCCCAGTATAGATCTGTAGTGCCCCAGTAAAAAAAAATCCAGTGACGAAACGCTCTGAATTTTAAACTTGGGAATAGCTGCAATTTAATTAATTCATAACGTGGGGTAGGCTAACCGATGCGCGAAGAAGACCATCTACAATGCTTTTACATTGGTAGTTTTGGCTGGCCTCGCGCACACTAAGCAATGTGAAAAAAGTGTGCGCGTGACATGAGTAACATCTTGGTTGCTATGGGGACCGCAGACTCCAGCAGCCCTCAGATGCAATGAAATTCAGAGCAGGGGAAACCATCTCTCCGTGTTTTTCAACTGTTTACAGGTTAGTAGACAGTAATTCCACTGTCATTTTTGTAACGCTGTAGAATTAATATGTGTTGGGACATTGTTTTCGTGTTGTCTTGATTTTTTGTTTGAAACGAAGGGATATTGAAAAGTTTGCATTCATTCCGTCGTCTGCAACGTGGCAAGCCGCGAGCCCACACACACACACACACACACACACAGTGGTGCTTTTAGAGGCTTTTGGATTGTGTTTAGAGATGTTCAATGCTGAAAATGCGTGTGCTTACAAAGATATGTTTGGTGATTTAAAAGGTATCAAGTGTGAATACTGTTGGCCATTAAGTACTCTTGGTTGAGTTTAAAAACTCGGCGGTGTTGTATTGTATGTTAATATGTTCTTTTACAATATTACCAACAGTATAAGTATTACATTGCTATTATCACAAATGTTGCAAATATTCATACTGTTATTATTAAATGATTGACCTGGATTCAGTGTCCTCGTAATCATTTTGAGTTTTACAGCTCTAGTGACTAGTTTTAAGCAGGCCGTTTCTAAATATAAATATCAATATATAAATATATATTACATAAAATATAATATATATTACATAAAATGTAATATATATTATATAAAAAATATAAATATAGTGCAAAATTTTTTGCTCGCGCGCTTCGCGCGCTCGCATACATTTCCTGTGCCCCTTTTGTGCCCCAGTATGGTCTTGGGTCTAGTGACGCCCCTGGTCTGGATGGGAGCATATGTTGCTCTAGAACCTGGATATACCTTTCAGCATTGATGGTGTCTTTCCAGATGTGTAAGCTGCTCATGCCACACGCACTAATGCAACCCCATACCATCAGAGATGCAGGCTTCTGAACTGAGCGCTGATAACAACTTGGGTTGTCCTCCTCCTCTTTAGTCCGAATGACACGGCGTCCCTGATTTCTATAAAGAACTTCAAATTTTGATTCGTCTGACCACAGAACAGTTTTCCACTTTGCCACAGTCCATTTTAAATGAGCCTTGGCCCAGAGAAGACGTCTGCACTTCTGGATCATGTTTAGATACGGCTTCTTCTTTGAACTATAGAGTTTTAGCTGGCAACGACGGATGGCATGGTGAATTGTGTTCACAGATAATGTTCTCTGGAAATATTCCTGAGCCCATTTTGTGATTTCCAATACAGAAGCATGCCTGTATGTGATGCAGTGCCGTCTAAGGGCCCGAAGATCATGGGCACCCAGTATGGTTTTCCAGCCTTGACCCTTACGCACAGAGATTCTTCCAGATTCTCTGAATCTTTTGATGATGATATGCACTGTAGATTATGTGTTCAAACTCTTTTGCAATTTTACACTGTCGAACTCCTTTCTGATATTGCTCCACTATTTGTCGGCGCAGAATTAGGGGGATTAGTGATCCTCTTTACTTCTGAGCAGGCCCGCTGACAGGGGGGGGACAAACGGGTATGTTGTCCCGGGCCCAGGAATGGGGGGGCCCAGAACTGCGCTCATGAAGTTGCGAATATTTTATTTCATTTCAAAATGTGTTGATTTGGGGGAGAAATGTGCTATATTTGCATTCAATAAATGATTTCTAGATCTTTTGCCTTTATTATCTTTGAAAAAGGCATCAAGAACCCCCTACCACCCCTAATGCAAAAATGGTTTGGTCTGACTCTTTGATTAAGGGAAAAAAAACGACATCGTTCGATCATAGCGCTTCGACAATCAGCGTGCGTGCCATTTGCCAACATGCACAAGTCAGGAGCACAGAAAAGAAAAGAGAAAAAGAGAGGAAGAAACCAAGAGACTCAGGGGCTCACTGCATAAATATTTTTAAAAAGATTCTGATGATGCAGCAGGTACTAGCAAAGGCAGTGGGGCAGCTGAGCCAGGTAAGACACAGCCAACTTTTTCCAGCCCTGTAAAGTAACCCCAACCAAGGCACGCGTGGCACGCAATTCATGTTACAAACGAGGGGAGAGCAAGTCACACTGAACACCATATCAAACGCATAGGGCATTGAATCATTTCATAACCACAACGGCTTAATAACATTGTGTTTCATATATCTGATTGAAGCTAAGAATATTCACATTAGCCCGCAATCATATCCCGCCGTTTCTCGAGCGGTGTGTTGTTCTCTGCTTTTCACACTGGACAGTACGCACGCACAGTATACTTATGTGGCAGCGGGGGCGTGGTCAAGCGCCGGTCTGTGACAGGAGGGCGGAGTCACTACACCTGACGTTAATTAACCTGTTTGTGTGTCTCTTCCCAGTGACCGCGCCCTATTTAAAGAGGGAGAGCAGAGTCTCTCTGCCCCGAACCCGATGCCGGGTGTGTGTGGCTGTCTGTGTGTTTGATTAAAGTGTTCGCTGAAAAGTGTGACAATAAAACAGTTATCAACCTGAGCTCTGTCCTGCCATCTTCGGTGCTCCGCCCATACACGAGAACTGCCACAACTATGTTCGCCCCCAGCCCTGCCCGAAATCCCCCGTCCATCGCTGCTCCTTCAAGAGCACCCCAATCGCGTGATTATAGTAGACTATCCACGAGTTTAGGAAGGCATTGCGGGGGCTGTCGCATGCAGGCTTGGGGCGTAACGGAATACATTTAATGGCGTTCGGTTAAAGGATACAAAATAACAGTAACCGCTTATTCCGTTACAGTACAGGGGGGAAAGATTCAGTGAAATTGGGGATTACTTCACAGGATCACAATGTGTGTGAGGTTGCTGGTTTTGGGCTTTTTTAACCCTGTCATTTAAGGGTTGGAGTGAGTAGAGACTGGGATAAGAGAGGTGGGTGTGTGTGTGGGTTGGCCCGGGGGGGTTGTTGGGGGGGGGCCCATTCAGAGCATTTTGTCCCGGGCCCAGCCAAAGCTGTCAGCGGCCCTGCTTCTGAGAGCCGCTGCCCCTCCAAGATGCTCTTTTTATACCCAGTCATGTTAATGACCTATTGCCAGTTGACCTAATGAGTTGCAATTTGGTCCTCCAGCTGTTCCGTTTTTGTACCTTTAACTTTTCCAGCCTCTTATTGCCCCTGTCCCAACTTTTTTGAGATGTGTTGCTGTCATGAAATTTCAAATGAGCCAATATTTGGCATGAAATTTCAAAATGTCTCACTTTCGACATTTGATATGTTGTCTATGTTCTATTGTGAATACAATATCAGTTTTTGAGATTTGTAAATTATTGCATTCCGTTTTTATTTACAATTTGTACTTTGTCCCAACTTTTTTGGAATTGGGGTTGTACATTTAATGTGTTTGACGAGTCCCAAGATCTCAAGCCCTGACATGCATATCCCTTGATACATGTGAAGTAAAATGTGACCTTGGGCACTGTGGAAGACGGCTGCCTCTCCAGTAGCTCTGTAGTTTTTAGCTCTTTAAACCTTTTTTTCCCCACCTTTTTACTTTTCTGCTCTTCTTATAAAGACAGTGGTTTTTTTTCTTCATATCCCATGGATATTTTTAACTTTAACACACAACCAGGAGCCAGTTTTCTCACTTATTCGAGAGAGGAGCTGCTGGCCCTGAAAACAATGGGACGAGCCAGGATATGACGCCCCATCCCGGCCGAGCTGAGGAGGAAACCCAGGGGCTACAAAGCTGGGGCTAAGCTAAAGGCTAGGCTAACAGACAACTGGCGGCGCTACAAACCATCCATTCCCTCTGTTATCATGGGGAATGTGAACTTGCTGCCGAATAAAGTCGACAAGCTATCTGCACTGAACAACCAGTGGATTTACCAGGAGAGAAGCTTATTTATTTTTACGGAGACATGCCTAACACACCTTGTACCGGATGCTAACGTGGACCTGCGGGGATTCACTGCTGTGAGAGCCGACAGAGACGCTAAAGCATGCGGGAAAGGCAAAGGTGGGGGACTCATCATTTATGTGAACAACCGCTGGTGTAACCCAGGACATTTCTCCGTAAAGACAGTCTTATGTTGCCCAGACTTGGAGCTGCTAGCATCACCATCTGTGTTTACATCCCTCCGAGGGCAGCCGCTGCATGTAAGGGGATTTACTCTGTCACAGCAAGGCTGCAGACACAGCACCCTGAGGCATTTATCATTATTTCTGGGGACTTTAAACACACTACTTTGGACTCTACTTTGGCTGCTTTTTACCAGGCTGTGGACTGTATCTTTTTAATTTCCCTGAAGGAACCCTCCCAAAGGGATCGGTAAAGTTCTATCTAATCTAATCTAAGTAAGTGTATTATCGCCTAGCGCTTTTGTGGTGTTTACTTTTGTGTGTCAATAAATAACATTATCTGTGTACCACACACAGGAACACCTAATTTAGAGTATAGTCTCTCTCATTTCTTACCCTGGCAAAAATCAACTTGTGAATCACCGATTTTCTTGGTCTTTTTCTCGGCTCTGCTTTGGTCCTCGGCTTCCGGGAGCCTCACACGAAGCGCTCCCATTTCTCTCTCATTTGTCCGGTCTTTTGGAAAACGAGGAGTACTAATCCCATCAAGATTGGTGTTGCTACACCCTCCTCCGATACATCTGTTAACCATTTTACATGATAACGTTGAAGAAATTTGCAGAAAACCACCAGGTCGTTTTTCTCATAAACAAACCAGCGCTGACGTAAGATTCAGAAGGAGGCATCCCGCACGTGACGTCACAAAAATCAGTGTTTGCCGGGAAATCCAAATGCCAAGTTTTTTCAGAGGTGGACCAATTCGCCTCAAATGGCTTGATTTCAACTGAATTTTTCTGGTATTGCGCAAGGTAAAAAAAATTACACAAAATGCAAAATGTGACACACATTTGACTAAAGTTTAATATAAAATAGGAGAATTACATTGAGCTTGCTCCTGAATTTACCCGTGATTATGCATTTTAAAATGAGATTTCATTTTAAGTCTTTCATTTTATTTGTCTTGTGAACAGCTTTCCCCATCTGAGCTCTGGATCTTTCCAGCTCCTTCAAGTTACTCTTGGCCTCCCTTCATTGTTTCTCTAACCATTTTTTACACAGATATTACGCAATATTGTCATTAAGAAGATATTCTTAATGTTGTCTTTGGTTGTTTACACTGAACCAAACAAAGACGGCATAAAGCTGCACCAGTGTGTGTTTTTACATAGCATTCCGGAACTATAGGCATGATGTTTAACACAATGTAGTGTTAGCATCTAGGATGACACATTAATGTCCTATGTGTCAGAAGTACATATCCCCTGATCATACTGCCGTTGCTTTGAAAACAATAATGGTGGGTGAACTGAGTGTTTAGGTGCTGGTTGTGCACGTTTATACCGTTCCGGTTCCAGGCGCTGCGCTGTTGCTGCCCTGCTGTCGTTCGCGTTTGGCACTGTGTGTGTTCTGTTTGTTTGTTTATTTATTTACTCGTCAGTCATTGTTGGATGGATGTGATTAATCTTGCATGTAGTTCGCACTAAAGCTACAATGGACTTCGCATATTTGTGTGCGATTGGACTGCTTGCAGTGTTTTTAAACACTTGCTTCACCCGTGGCCACTTCCATGACCGTGTTGGCGTGGCAGGTGCAACACAATACAGCAGGGAATTCCTTCTCCTGTTGTGCGATCATATGCATACGGATCACAAACTCATTGTCAACTCCATACCAAACTACCTCAGAAGAAATCCAAAGAAATGTACTATCCGGACGAGACACAAACGGGGATCTAAAGGGGGCATTCGGCAGAAACTCAGAAGACTGAGAAACAAACTTCCTCTTCCCATCACCCTGCTGATCAACGCCCAGTCCCTGAGAGCAAAAACGGACGAGCTGACAGCGAATGTCCGGTACCTGCACGAGTATCGGAGCGCCTGCATCCTGGCCATCACAGAGACGTGGCTGGACAGCAGCATCTCTGACAGCGGGGTGGGAACCCCTGGATTTTCCGTGTTCCGCACTGACCGGGACCCTTCAACTACCGGGAAGATCAGAGGGGGTGGTGTCTGTCTGCTCATTCGGGACGAGTGGTGTAGGACTGTGGTGGTGAGAGAGAGCCTTTGCACTCCCGATATTGAACTGCTTTGTGTCTCTCTGCGACCCCCATATCTTCCAAGAGAGTTTCCCCAGATCTTTTACACCGTTGCATACATTCATCCCAAAGCGAGCGCCGATAGGGCCTTAGATGCTATTTTTAATCTCACTCAGAAGATTGAATCCCTTTCTCCTGACGCCCTGAAATTTTTTCTTGGAGATATCAATAACTGTCCACTGAAAGTGCTTACGCACATATTATCAATACGTGGACTGTCCCTCTAGAAAAAAAGCATTTCTTGACCTGTGCTATGGAACTGTCAAAAATGCCTACCTTTCATCCCTGCTCCCGCCACTAGGGGCATCAGATCATAGTGTTGTTTATCTTCGCCCTGTTTCCCAGAGACTTTTGGAAAGAGAAAAGCCCCAGAAAAAATCAGTGAAAATGTGGGACAGTGAGAGTATAATGACCCTACAAGGATGTTTTGAGTGCACAGATTGGGACGTTTTTAATTGTGACGATATAAATGAACAGGTAGAAGCAATATCTGACTACATCAATTTTTGCACAGACTCTATCATACCCACAAAAAACAAAAAAGTGTTTCCCAACGACAAACCGTGGGTGTCCAACAAACTAAAGCACCTTATAATGGAAAAGAAAAAAGCACACCTGGCTCATGATGACATGGGCAGGAGGGACATACAGAGACAAATTAAAAGACAAATACAGTTGGATAAACACAGTTATAGACAAAAGATTGAAGCTACCCTGGAGTCAGGCAACTCCCGGGAAGCATGGCAGGGAATTAAGATCATGACCGATGTCCCACATAAGGGCAGGGGAAAATCCTCTCTGGACTGGAACAATTGCTCAGACATGCTTGGAGGTGAGGGCAGAGAGGGTGTTAACCAACTGAACAACAACTTCTGCCGCTTTGATAGCGGCAACAATGATACCGGCGGCACCCCACCACTGCCCTCTCCCCCCTCTGCATCTGAGTGGAATATCAGGCAATTTGATGTTCTTAGGATGTTTAGGCATACTAACCCTAGGAAAAGCCCTGGTCCAGACAACATCTGTGGCAGTGTTTTTAAAGAACTGTGCCGAACAACTGGCCCCTGTTTTTACTGACATTTTTAATTCGTCTCTCAACCTCTGTAAAGTCCCTATTCTGTGGAAGACTTCTACAATTGTACCTCTTCCAAAAAAGCCCAGACCTTCAGAACCCAATGACTTCTGGCCAATAGCACTGACATCCCTGGTCATGAAGTGCTTGGAGCGTCTGGTAAAGCAGCACATTGTGTCCCAAACCTACAAGCTCATGGACCCCCTGCAGTTTGCATATCAAGCCTCCAGGGGGGTGGAGGATGCCATTTTAACATTAATGCACCTTTTGCACATGCACCTTGAAAAACCTAAGGCCCATGCAAAGATTTTATTTGTGGACTTTTCCTCTGCTTTTAACACTATGCTACCAAAGACTCTTGCAGGGATACTTGCTAATGATTTTAACCTCAAGGCTGGTCTTATTTGTTGGATTATGGACTTCCTGACCGGTAGAGCTCAGCGCGTCAGAGTTGGCTCTTTCCTCTCTGACACTATGACTACATCCATGGGCTCCCCACAAGGTTGTGTCTTATCTCCCTTACTTTTTATTTTATACACAAATGCATGCACTAGCACTTTCCCCAACAGACATTTTATCAAATATGCAGATGATACAGCTCTAGTGAGCCTCCTAGAGGATGGAGAAAGTGATCATGGCCCAGTTTTAGATTTCTTTTTAGCGTGGTGTAAAAGGTCAAGCCTGATTTTAAACACAAAGAAGACAAAAAAAATGTCTATTGATTTTAGAAGGTCACACTCATCCTCTGCCACAGTTGTGATGGGAGAGACCATTCAGACTGTCTCCACTTATAAATACCTGGGTGTCGTACTTGACAATAAGCTGAAATGGGACTCATGGACTGATTTACTGCATACCAAGACACAGCAAAGAATGTACTTCTTAAAGAAACTGCTTGTTTTTAAGGTTGATAAAAAGATGCTTCACATGTTTTATACTGCTTTTATTGAAAGTGTTTTAACCTTCTGTATTACTTGCTGGTTTGGCAATGCCACTGAGGCACAGAAAAAGGTGGTCAGAAAGACAGTCTCTACTGCCAGCAAGCTTCTTGGGATCACTCTGCCAAGTATGGAAAGTATTTATAGAGACAGACTTGTTAAAAAGGCTGATAACATTATTGAACAATACACACACCCGCTGTCCTCTTCATTTCAACTCCTGCCATCTGGACGTCGGTTTTGTCCCCCCTTGCTGTCCAAAAACAGGTCAAGGTTTTCTTTTGTACCCCAAGCGATAAAAGCCCTAAACGAGGCCAAGTGGTAATTCAGTCAACCAATGTAGTATTAGTGTGTGAATAGCAATTTTCTGTGTATGTGTTTTTTCTGTTGTTTTGTATGCCTGTCTGTGTCTCATGTCTTGTGCCAGCGACTGTACAGCAAACACAATTGCCCCATGGGGATCAATAAAGTTCTAACTAACTAACTAACTCCTTCAAATGCAAATAAAGTTGCTGAGCAATGTTCTTGTGTGATCAGGAATATGTTGAAAGAGAATTTGAAGAGAAGTGGGAAGCAGTTTGAGGCAGAAAAGCATGCAGACTTTAGATGGAGACATTTCAGTTTGTGCTGGACTCTGAAAGAAGAATATCAACGTCAGAAACATCACACCCCTTTTTTGCAATTCTGGCTTGTCCCTTTACCAAAGATGTCGGTTCCGGCTCTATTACTATCAAGTGTTCTGGCTCAGAATTTCAGGTCCAACTTGAACAGGCTGTGTAGAAGGGGCTTCTGACCAATCTCTTCTTTACCATAAAATAGTCACCAAATTTTGGTTTTTGACCTCCTCTAACCCTCCAAAGATGTGGTTGTGCCGTATTCCGTTGTACATACCATGCATCCACAGATAGATGATGCTCTTTATTAAAGTACTTTTTCAGTAACTGGAAATATGTAGGGCGGCATAGTTACGTACATGGTTAGCACTGTCGCCTCACAGTCAGAAGGTTCTGGGTCCCCTGCTGATTGGCTTGGGGACTTTTTTTGTGGAGTTTGCATGTTCTTGTGCCTGTGTGGGTTTCCTCTAGGTACTCTGGTTTTCTCCCACAGTTCAAAGACATGCAGGTTGGGTCAACTGACAACTCTAATGCCTCTTTTCCACTACCAACACGGCTGAGTCGGGCTGAGCCGTGCCGTGCTGAGTGGGGCTGTTGGAGTTGCATTTCGACTACAACCGCGCTGAACCGTGCTGGCTGGAAGTGGGTGGACACATTGGGTGGAGTTAGCGAAAGTGGGTGGACGTCACGTGATGTCGTTCGGCGGCGCAAGCAGTGACATCAGTGACCTTTTAAGCGGTAGTCTCACAACCCGGAGAGTAAACAATAAACATGGAGGACATGGAGTCGTTAGTGTTGCTGGTCTTGGTGCTGTGGCTTGTTGTCACCGACAATGCCAACAGATACTGGCAAGAGCGTATAGATGAGGCGAGGCGCATAAGGCTTCATAATTCTCGTAATTCTCCTTTACGGTTTACGTAATTCTCCTTTAGGGTTTACGGTGTTGACAGATCCCAGTGTGCTCGCTGGGCGTGTGTGGGCGTGTGAGGACACTCCTCCTCACCAATCAGTGCACAGGGGAGTGTCTGCTCACGCCCCTAGCCTCACTCAGCTCGGTTTGGCTCGCTTCAGCCCCACTCCAAAACCGTGCGAGTTTTGGGGGCTAAGCAGGGCTGAAGCGAGCTGAGTCGTGCTGTTCTTAGATAGTCGAAACGCGAGCCGTGTCGGGCTGAAGCGAGCTGAAGTGAGCTGAAAAAGGGTAGTAGAAAAGCAAAATATTGCCCGTGTGTGTGAATGAGTGTGTGAATGGTTGTTCGTCTTGGTGTTAGCCCTGTAATAGATTGGCGACCTGCCCAGTGTTAGCTGGGATTGGCTTCAACTCACCAGCGACCCTGACTGATAAGTGGTATAAATAACGGATGGATGGAAGTATGTAATGTATATTTCAGCTTTGTGAACTATTAAAAGGAATCCACCAGGCTTTGTCTTTTCTCAAATGTCTCAAATGTGCTGCATCACCATCCACCTTAAGTGGATCTCCACAGATCAATCCAAAAACATGAACACACCAAACTCTTCTAAAAGCTGCATTAGCACTTGTTCAGAGACCACACGAACTTCAGAGGCTTGAGCTGTGTTCCTCTCATGCTCACTACTGAGCAACTGCAAGTTGCACTATACATCCGGGCAGCAAAAGCTAGTATTTATTTTAATTTTTGTTTCCAAAGTATTGTGTTTTTTTTTTTTTTTTTTTAAACTGTGTTGTAGCTACAAAAACGGTTTGGTCAAAATCAGCATTCTTTTAAAGACAGGGAATCTCTCACACACCACCACAAACCTCCCTTTTGTCTTTACTTGCTTTCTTTTATCTTTGCATGCAATCTTATTCTGTGCTTTCTTAGTCTGTGATCTCCATTTTTGTCAAGGAAAAAAGATTCAAACTCTAACTTTTATTCCCATTAATGTTACTGTGCTATTATTTCTATTGCCAGCCATCTACCATGTTTGGCCTCAAACTCCATGCCATATTTTTTATCCCCATTGGCTGTCACTGTTAACATAAACACTGCTTTAACCAATAATCTTAAATGCAGATAATCTTTCAGTATATTTATCATAATCAATACAGATATTTATCATCTGTAAAGAATTGCATTTCCCTGTACTGAATACTAGAGTGCATATTGCATATGTAAAATGGAATTAGACACCAAACAAAACGGTGTTGAAATAAGGCATAAAGCAAAGCTTACAGGCACTCTTGCGTGCTCCCCAACCCTCTTTCATGTGCACACACACGTCCTGCTCCTTTCCTTTCTCCCTCTCACACATGCAACTCATTGTCTGTGCCTATTTAAAATTAAAAACTAAAATGGGAATATTCTATGAGGCTGATTAGCTCATCAGTCTGAATATTTTATGTGACTGATTCATTCATTTTGCAGTTTATGCAACTACACTCAGCATCTACTTTATTAGGAACAGCTGTACATCTGAACATTTATGCAGTTATCTAATCAGTCAGTCATGTGCCAGTGCAAAACATCATGCAGTTACATGTCAACAGTTCCAGTTAATGTTCACCTCAAACATCATAATAAAGAAAAAGTATGATCTCTCTGACTTTGATGACATTAGGTTCCACTCCTGTCAGCCAAGAACAGGAATCTGAAGCCATCATGGGCACAGGCTTTCCCAAACAGGGCAGAAAAAAAAAAATCACCTGGTCATTGTTCAGTCTTCAGCTGTCTAGTTTCCATGAGTCTTCTAGTTTCTATGAGCCTGTGACCTGATGTGGTCTTCTGCTTTTGTAGCCTATTCACCTCAAGGTTTGATGTATTGTACTTCTGAAATGCTTTTCTGCTTGCCATTGTTGAAAAGTGTGTATGAATTACTATAGGCTTCATGTCAACTCAGACCAGGATCCTATCCTGGGATAACCAATCTGGTGATCATCTCTGATCTCTCTCTCTCTCAAGGTGTTTCATCCTGCAGACCCACTGCACACAGAATGTTTCTTCTTCTTAGTTTGCATCATTCCATGTAAACTCGAGAGACTGTTGTTGTATGTGTGAAAGTTCTAGTAGGTCAGTAGTTTCTGAAATACTTTAAACCAGCCTTTCTGGCACCAAAAACCGTATGAGGCCAGTCACAGGGATCACATTTTTTCCCATTCTGATGTTTGATGTGAACTTTAACTAACTAAAGCTCTTGCCCCGTATCTGCATGATGTTATGCATTGTGCTGCTGCTGCATGATTGGATGACTGTATGGGTGTTCCTATTAAAGTGGATGGTGAGTGTCAACTGTGGTGTTGTGAGGCCTGTATGGGCTCAGGCTCACCCAAACTGGGCAGAAAAAAAAATCACCTCAAGTATGGTAACTTTTATTATTACACTTGAACATTATAATAAATAATTACTATAATATTCTTATTTTATTTATATCATCATCTTATGTATTTTATCTTATGTATTTGGTTACATTACATATTTTGAGTCTGGGTGTGTCATGAATGCAGCATGTGAAATTCACAACTTTGAAATCACCACATTGCATCATGGGATGCAGTAGGCAGCGAAGTGAGCTCTGGCTGTATATTGGAAATTTCCACCAGAGTAGTATATCATCTGGGTCACTGTCATGTAGTGCAAATGTTTTATTTTTCATGACTTGCTACTTTTCCTCCTAGCATTATTATATGAGCACTATCCAGTAAGAGTTTCAGACACAGCCCAAGTTTCCATTTTAACCAGAGTTTGTCCATACTGACTCCATTAGATGGAAACAGAAGTCTATTTTTATTTTACATGCCGACTCTTTTTCTTACTACCATGAGTGCAGCCAGTAGTTACATTACAAAATGCTTGAATGGTAATTATATTTATTTTCTGGATATCCAGAAAAAAACAAGTATATTCTGTTTATTAACTGTCCCACAATTGGATGCCACAATAACACACATATTTCTGTTTAAGATATTTTGTACATTAATGTAGAATCTTTTAACTGTAATGATTACTATCCCTTGAATTACCATGAAAATTGCAAATATGCAATTTGGCATGATGTCAACTGCACATTCCAAATTCTGTTTCTCCATCTGCACTTAAGGTAAAGGACCGGCCTCCCAACATTTTTGAGTGTCAGTTGAGGCTGTGGACACAGTGGTTTGATACATGGACTGAAGAGGAAAGGAATGCCTTCTTGACCAGCCTGGAAGAGAAAGATCCAGTTTTTGTTGCACAGTTCTACAAAGGCCTAGCTAGTACTGCAGGAAGGGATTGATGGTCTTGAATCAGTAATTTTTTCAATCATGTTTCAATCATGCCACGATCTTGAACAGTGCATTCAACCCTACCCTTTCTCTTGGATAAGGAAATCTTTTGTAAAAGTATCTCAATTTGTTATCAGTAGGCAAGGTGATCACCTGAAAGACACACCAGAATGGCATTTCTTGCCATTTCCCTCCGAAGGAATGCCCTATCTAAGAGGAAGGACAGGGTTGAATGTGCTGTTATAGATGATGCCATGAATGAATATTGACTGTAATTTAACTGATCATAAATGTAATCCTAAACTATGATGTCAAAAATATGATTAGAGTGAAAGTGTTGCTGATTTCATACATGAGAACAAAAAAACCTAAATGTCACATGCCAAACGTATGATTGGGAAACTGTCTGCAAGGTTTATATCTGCTTAATGAGAGGAATTGTTTTTTAGTTTGCATTTCATTAGAATACTGATGTACGCACTCCTCATAAACTGTATGGTAGTATTTATTTATAGATTTTTGCTTTCATCTTGTAAATTGATACCATTCTTTTCATGTTACTATTTCTAAATTCTATTATGCCACTGATGTGGTGCAGTGGTTCACATTCTCGCCTCACAGCAAGCAAGTTCTGGGTTCAAACCTACTGGTTGGCTGGGGCCTTTCTGTGTGGAGTTTGCATGTTTTCCCTGTGCCTGGGTTTCCTTCCACAGTCCAAAGACATGTGGATTAGGTCAACTAGCTACTCTAAATGGCCCCTAGGTGTGAGTGTGAATGGCTGTTTGTCTCTGTGTTATCCCTGCAATAGACTGGTGACTTGCCCAGGGTATACCCTGTCCAATGTCAGCTGGGATTGGCTCCAGCTTCCCCAGCAACCCTGACAAAAAATAGGTGGTGTAGAATCTACACCACCAATTTTTTGTCAGGGTTGCTGGGGAAGCTGGAGCCAATCCCAGCTGACATTGGACAGGGTATACCCTGGGCAAGTCACCAGTCTATTGCAGGGATAACACACATTATCTACACTGTAGATAATGGATGGATGGATGAATGAATGAACGAACTTGTAAAATGGGTGAATGACTGTAAAATCTGTTTTCAGTTATAAGTTTCTTGTGTACATCTCTCAGCTAATCACTTATGTACATTTAATAAAGTAATTATCAATAATTAAATTACGAGGAAGCTGAAGAATATACTGTTTGATGTTAATCAGGGCTTGCATCAGATTTTTGCAGTTGCAATTTTCTCGTGACCAAGTACTGGAAAGTTGTACAGACATTTTGTGCATGTAATATACCCTGTGACCAAACGTATATGAATCCATATGCAGTTCTTCCCCTGCAGCCATAAACTTTGAAACATGCAATTGTCTAGAACATTTTTATGGTGTAGCCTTAAGAATTCCCCTTTACTGGAACTAAGGGGCCCAAACATTTTGCCACATGACAATGGCCCTGTGCACAAAGTGAGGTAGAGGTCTGAAGATGTGTTTTGCCAAGGTTTGTGTGGATTTTTATTGGTCTGGATAGAGCTCAATTATTTCTCTCTTTTGTCATGTGCATTATGTTCTCAGGCCACACTGAATTATTTTATTAGTTATCCTCCTAGGGCTTAGCGGTCACAAAGAGCACTTTATGGAAATTCGGAACAAGAATCCACATATGTGGACATACTTTTTCTCTAAAAGTACATCTTATCAAAAGATGATGCTTAGTTTTTATTCTAATCAGGTTCTAATAAGCCCAAATAGCAAAGAGAAATAAAAAAATGCATGTAAAAAAACAGCTTGGGCCTTAGGAGGTTAAATGAGTTTGGGGATGTAGTGATGAATGTAAACCCTTTTAAAATCAAATGAACTGTTGTATGTATAAATATGTTTACACCATAGCTAGCTAAGTAAGTAAGTGTCTCTAGTATGTCATTAAGACTGTACAATCTCTCTTTAACTCATCTTCAGCAATTGTTTTATCCTGGTCAGGGTCACAGTGGACCTGAAGCCCATCCTGGTAATACTGGGCGTGAGACACGGGAATTTGCCCCAAATGGGATGCCAATCTCTCACAGAGTGTCACACACACACTCATACCTATGGGCAGTTTATTGTAGCTAATAGAGGCTTTGCACCGTCACGTGACCCCCATAGCAACAGTAACTACACCGTCGTGACGGAGCACGCTTGTAGTGCTTCATTTAGATGAGTTAGTTGTTATTGGTCAGTATAGGAAGGTTTTGCTGCATGTTTGGATGTGCAAATCACTCTGAACGAAACAAAGACATCAGACTTTTTTTTTAATTTACCAAAAGTAATTCATCTTCAGGGGGAAAAAAACTAGAGATCAAAAACCTTTATGGTATGCTCACTTCATTTCCATGAAGGTAAGAATAAACACAAAATATTAAAAAGTACATTTACATTCGGGGTTCCTTCGGCGTGCATTGTGCGCACGCTTGGGACCCAGTCATTATGGGAAGCAGCTGATGCTGATCTGTAAGGACACTGAGGCTTTTTTTTTTTTGAGACAAACATTTGTACAAAACATTTTGTACAAAACACCACGAAACCAAAAGCAGAGTCATAAACATGGCTAAGAAACAAACGTGACAGCGATGATGATAATACAAAAAGCCTCAGTGTCCTTACATATCAGCATCACACGTTTCCCATAAAAACTGGGTCCCAAGAGTGCACAAAGCGCTCTGAAGAATCCCCAAATGTAAATGTGCTTATTATTGAAATTCTTAGCCTTGTGGAAATTGAGTATACGTTTTTGACCTCTCCTTTCAACACAAAGTCCCTCTTTTTTTTTTCTTTCCCCCATTTTCCCTTCTCCGTTTAGAAATTTATCCGTCCCCCCCCCCCCCCCCCCCCCCCCCATGAATTACTTTTGGTAAATTCAAAAAATCTGATGCCTGTTTCACACAAAATGATTTGCGCATCCAAAAACACAGCAAAATGTTCCCATACTGACCAATAACAACTAACTTATCTGAATGAAGCACTATAATTGTGCCCCTTGTCATGGTGTAGTTACCATTGCTATGGGGTCATGTGACGGTGCAAAGACTCTATAAGACCCCTTGCACTGACGTCACATTTACATTAGCAACCGTTGCTACGCTATACCTGGGGGACAAGTGAACTTTGTTTACATACCGGGGCAGATCCAGGAAAAGGGAGGGGGGGGGCATTAACCCAGTAAGGCCTGGGGTCCGGGGGGCCGCCAGAGTCCCCCAGAAACTCTGCAGTTTTTAAATGCCTGGAGATGCATTTTGAGCTGTCAGAGATACTGTATGTTGTAAATGAAATATCTGAAAATTACCATATCAAAAATGTTTTAAAACTAGGAACTTTCAAAACCATTTTATTAGTCACTGAAAACGATAGAGTTGCAGCTATATGTGTAGAACATAATTACAACTGATATATAGTAATATTTATGAAAGTTGCATTGTCATATAATGTATTTCCACATGACACTACAGTGTAGTACGCTGACCCCAAAACACACATCAATAAATGACTATTTTAGCAACTGCAACCTGAGCTCACTGGCGAATTTTAAGCAGATTGTTACAGGAGAGACAAGTCTGAAATGTTGTCTTTTCGTCCAAATTTCAGCCTGTCTGAATGACGGGCTAAAGGCCCGGAACAATGAAGCTGAAGGGTTTTAGATGCCTGAAGATGACATCTCAGCTATTTCCAGGCATATTTTTGTGATCTGCAAAGGCCAAATAACACTAGACATTAGTTGCTAATTACATTAAAATTGAATATAATTGGGGGCGTCGTGGCTCAGGTGGTTAAGGCGCCATACCATGAATGCGGGCGACCCGGGTTCGATTCCGACCCGAGGTCATTTCCCGATCCCTTCCCGTCTCTCTCTCTCCCGCTCATTTCCTGTCTCTACACTGTCCTATCCAATAAAGGTGCAAAAAGCCCAAAAAAATATCTTTAAAAAAAAAAAAAAAATTGAATATAATTTACAAGAAAATGTCAGAAGATTCAAGAAAACCATGCTTAAAGTTCTACCCAAGAAAACAGTAGCACACACAGGTCAGTTCCATGTCTAGAAAAAAGTATGGGGGCAAGGATGTTCCAGTTTGTTACAACTTGCTGGTACTCATATAGGTACTATAATAACACTCAGGAAACATTATGTCAACAATTACTATTTTTTTGTACTATGTTTATAATAAGTCTATAAGAAATGTAATAATTAACAATACAACTATTCTTACATAATTGTTAAAATTTTGAGAATGAGATTCCAAGTAGGGCGGCACGGTGGTGTTGTGGTTAGCGCTGTTGCCTCACAGCAAGAAAGTCCTGGGTTCGAGCCCCGGGGCCGGCGAGGGCCTTTCTGTGTGGAGTTTGCATGTTCTCCCCGTGTCCGCGTGGGTTTCCTCCGGGTGCTCCGGTTTCCCCCACAGTCCAAAGACATGCAGGTTAGGTTAACTGATGACTCTAAATTGACCGTAGGTGTGAATGTGAGTGTGAATGGTTGTCTGTGTCTATGTGTCAGCCCTGTGATGACCTGGCGACTTGTCCAGGGTGTACCCCGCCTTTCGCCCGTAGTCAGCTGGGATAGGCTCCAGCTTGCCTGCGACCCTGTAGAAGGATAAAGCGGCTAGAGATGATGAGATTCCAAGTAACTTTGTAAGAAAATTACTTAAAATTACTCAAAACCAGACATGGTAATATCATTTAGCTTTCAGACTAAAATCTGCTGGACTAGAACCTAGAAAAGAGAAGAACACTGCGAAAGAGAAACCAATCGAAACCAAAAGAGTGAAATTGATTATCTTACTTTGGGAATAATCTTTTATGAATGCGTAAGTGGGCTCTCAGCGCTCCAACTCTGGTGTGACTGAGTAAGGTGACAAGTTTTGTGTTTCATCTAATTTAGGTAATTTAAAAAATATAATAGAGCGGCGGCTACAGTTATCGACGGTCCATAATTATTGACACCTTTTCAGATTTACCAATTTAAAAAAACAATTTTACAAAATCAAATCAAGTTTATTTGTACAGCGCTTTTAACAATAAACATTGTCGCAAAGCAGCTTTACAGAATTTGAACGACTTAAAACATGAGCTAATTTTATCCCTAATCTATCCCCAATGAGCAAGCCTGTGGCGACGGTGGCAAGGAAAAACTCCCTCAGACGACATGAGGAAGAAACCTCGAGAGGAACCAGACTCAAAAGGGAACCCATCCTCATTTGGGCAACAACAGACAGCCTGACTATAATATTAACAGTTTTAACAGGTATAACCCTCAACTGTCCTCATGGGGCCGTCCTTCACAGGAGTGGGGCGATAAAACTCCAACCAGACACAGGGCACCAGGATGGATCAAGCAGGTCCGAGGGGCAGAAGAGGCCAGCATCTCAATCCCAGGATCAACATGTAACTCAGAGGGACAGATGGGGGGGGGAGAGAGAGAGAAAGAAAACACGTTGTTAGGTATGCCCTAAAAATGACACAAGTATTAAATCTGTGTGGTAGGCTCGCAGAGACGAGAGTCTTTACATCAGGCATAACACACAATGGCATGTTAATATGGTAAAAAATATATCATGACCTGCTCTGGCTGGATGCTTGATTGGGTGATGGGAGCACACTCCTCAGCAATGATGAGATGCAGATGGGACCCTTAGGCCTGGCCAAGACAGTTACATTTCATTACATCAGTTACATTTCACCGGGTCTGGGACATGCGACAGAATGTCTGACGGCCGATTCCCTGCAGGCTACGATAGCCAGTCGAGGTCCCCACCATCTCCACCAAAAGATTTCCTGTTGACTCCATGTAACTCAGAGGGACAGATTTGGGGTGGGGGGGAGAGAAAGAAAACACAGGTGGTTAGGTATGCCCAATGTCACCTGAATAAGTAGGAACAGTATACATATTGCACCGAGTACAAGCAGGGACTCCGGCAACTAACTATGACAGCATAACTAAAAGGTGAGTTTCAGTTACCACAGTTATTATTGGTTAATTAATCAAGCGGAATACCCCCCTCGCCTTTTGATTACACAGCTCGTTACCGGAGATGGAATTTTTTTAGCACAATCAGCGATTTGAGGAAAACACAGACATTATCATCGCAGGTAAGCATGGTGAACATGTTTTTACTTATCAAATTCATCAATATTTCATGATCTTGTCAAAACCTACTTTGTTTCTTACTCTTTCATTTGGCAGCATTTTGTATCTAAACACCCATTTGAGAAGTCAAATGATGTTTCGATAATAGTGATCACTTTCACCGGTGTCCTCTATTATCAACACCCTGTAGAATTAAGTAACATTTACAACTGTTATGTATCGATCATTGTGCAACGTTGTTGAAGTAGATGAAGTACGTTAAAAGTGCTGTGATTTGTCATATTTTTTTCTCTGATTCATAACAGAATGGAATGCTTATAGAGTATTTGGAATCCTTTTGCAATAAATAGAATTAGACCTGAATTAAATTCCTAGCATATAAAAAAATTACATGCTTGAAATATTCAGATTTTTCTATTCCATTCAGAAAATATTTTTTTCAGTTTGTTGTAAATATCTACAACATATTACAATACAAGTAGATAGATTTTTAGATGCAAATTTAAAATTTCAATTAAAAAAAAGACCTTTGACCTGGATTTTCATGTGATTACATTGTCAATTGCCTGTTGACATTTATTGGGTAAAACTAGAAATTAATACAATGAATATGATCTTAGAAAGTGGAACAAATTTTCTGATGCAGGTTAAACATTCAGTTCATTTGTTTACAAACATTAGCATTACTTCATTTACGTACAGACATCTGACCTGCAAGACTGCCAAGATTCAAAGACAGACTGCCAAAAATCAGAGGACTCCATTTCGCCATCTCTATCTTCCCCTCGGATGGATTTCCCAAATAGCATGAAAAAATTGCTCCCAATGGCTACACTCTCTTTTTCCAGCCCAAATCTGTCGCGACAAGCAGTGGACCCAGTTCATCAAAATTGTGTTCGCCCAGGACTTTCAGCTGGCTACAAATCTTTTTCACCATCCAAAAGATACATGTCATCTCCAATCCTTTCACCCTCAAACCAAATGGAACATTTAGAAAGTCTTGTTTGATGTACTCTGGGTCCCTGCAAATGGGTGTAGTTTTGAAAACCAGCTGGGACCCAATGTGCCTATGCCATTCTCTATTCCTGTGTTGATAAGAAATAGAAAACATAGAGCACATTTAACCCTGGGGGTAAACCAATCTAATCTCCTTCCTGTTTTAAAACAACATCAGAGTGCACAAGCAGATATTACTTCTAGACTTTCTTTACAGCTAGCTCTTCTGAACGTTAGATCACTTTTAAACAAGTCATTTTTAATTAATGATCTTATTTGCAAACACAATCTTGATTTTTTGCTTCTAACTGAAACTTGGCTGGATCAAGCAAATAGTGCTACCACCCTTATTGAAGCAGTTCCCCCAAATTTAAATTTTTTGAATGTTACCCGACAAGGGAAAGGTGGAGGGATCGCAAATATATTCAAAGTCTCTTTTCAATGTAAACAATCCTCACTTGGTGATTTTACGTCCTTTGAACACTTATGTGCACTTGTTACATGCTCTCCTAACATATTATTAACTATTTATAGGCCTCCGAGACATTCAGCCAAAGTCTTTCTTGAAGAGTTTGGTGAACTGTTGTCAGTCATTTTCTTAGAGTTTGATTGTCTTATTATATCTGGGGATTTTAACTTGCATGTAGATAATACTGATAACACTTATGCCAAAGAACTACTTGCAATTATTGACAACTTCAACCTAGTACAACATGTACAGGGGCCGACCCACTCTTGTGGTCATACTCTTGACCTCGTCATCACAAAGGGTCTTACTGTTTCTACTACTGTTGTTGACCTGGCCTTATCCGATCATTTCTGTGTTTTCTTTGATGTTTTTATGTCTCCTCACATTCAGAACAGCTCAACGACTATAGGTAGGAGAGTCATAAAAAACAACACGTGCTCTCTTTGAGCAAGCTCTCTCTCAGAACTCAACCAAAATGTCAGACTCTGTAGATGATTTACTGGAAATTTTTAATTTAAATATGACTCAAATTATGGATGATATTGCTCCATTCAAAATCAAAAGAGTCAGTGATAAGCAGAAAGCACCATGGAAGCAGTACCCGGCTGTTAAACTGCTAAAGAGAGAATGTAAAAAGACTGAAAGAAAATGGCGCAAATCTAAACTTCACATCCATTATCAAATCCATAAAGAGATGCTTTGTAATTATAATTATGAAATTCATAAAGGAAGACAGTCTTTCTTCTCCAACATCATCAGCAGGAATATGAACAATGCCCGTGTGCTATTTTCAACAGTAGAGAAGCTAACTAATCCCCCACCACAATTAGCACCTGAACTTCTCTCAGTTAATAAATGCAATGAGTTTGCATCCTTTTTCAAAGGTAAAATTGATAAAATACGGCAGAATATTCCTCATAATATATCTCAGTTGCAAAAAATTGAAAAACTGCAATCACCAATGACTTTACCACTATTACCACTATTCTTGACACAAAAGGGATTAAAACTAAAGAAATGGTTAAAAATCTTGGTGTTTTCATTGACAGCGAGCTAAACTTTTTGACAGTCACATGAAAGCAATCACTAAAACGGCATTTTATCACCTAAAAAACATTTCCAAACTAAGAGGACTTATGTCAAAAAATGATCTGGAAAAACTAATACATGCCTTCATCTCTAGTAGGGTTGATTACTGCAATGGCCTTTTCACAGGCCTGCCAAAAAAGACCATCAAACGACTTCAGCTGGTTCAAAATGCAGCGGCTAGGGTTCTCACACGAACAAAAAGAACAGAGCACATTACTCCAATTCTAAGGTCCCTTCACTGGCTTCCAGTCAGCTACAGAATTGACTTTAAAGCATTGCTGCTGGTGTACAAATCTCTAAATGGTACAGGGCCCAATTACCTCTCTGATATGTTGCAGCGGCCTAACCCAATCAGATCTACCAGATTGAAACAGAAAAATTTACTATTAAAACCAGTTGTTAAAACAAAGTATGGTGAAGCAGCTTTTAGCTACTATGCAGTACAGCTATGGAACCAACTGCCAGAGGACATTAAAAATGCTCCTGCTGTTGGCAGCTTCAAATCTAGGTTAAAGACCAAGCTGTTTTCAGATGCTTTCTGTTAAATAATTAATATTGTCTTCTTTACATTTTTTATAATCTTTACTTTCTCTGCATGTTTCAAATTTACTTTAACTTTATTCTATTTTATTCTGCTGGTTTCTTTTTTTTTTTCTTTTTCTCCTCCTATTTGAACTACTACTTCATTTTATTATTTTATTTCTACTATTGTTTAATTCTTATTTTCTTTTAATTCTTTTAATTAATTGTTTAATTCTTATATATTAGAATAAAAATAAAATTATTTTATGTAATTTTATTCTCTATTGTTTACTGTTTTGTTTTTACTTCTGTAAAGCACATTGAACTGCCATTGTGTATGAAATGTGCTATATAAATAAACTTGCCTTGCCTACGTAAGCACCGACATTTTTTATATAAATATATCGATATTTTATACTGAATATATCTGTAAAACAAATTTTAAATAAAAACTATGTTTTGTTAATACCAAATACCACTTTTTTTTTTATAAGTAATCATCTGGGTGTCAATACTTGTGGAGCGGTGTCACGTGATCTGATATACTAAGGAGTCAGGAATCAACTCTTTTTCCAGTGGAAGTTTGAGTAACTATTCTTGTACAATTTACGTATTGAAAGTCTTTTCTACTTTTGCAATGGCCAAATAGTAGAGCAGCGGCTACAGTAATCGACGCCTTAATGATCTTGTTCAATATCATACTAGCTGGGCACATAAGAAAAAGTATAAAGTTTGTCAATATGTTTATCATGCTTGTATGATAAAAACTCGAAGATATTTATCTAAATCCATGACCTACCCATTCTAAACCTGCAGAGCTTCACTGGAGAAGCTCTCAACCCCAGAGGGTTAAAGTACGATGGAAAAAAAACACTGTCAGGGTCCAAAACCTTGAGTAGTCTATTTTCTTTTAATATTAGTGGTATACATACCCAGCTGATAACAGCGTCGCATGGTGTCAGGCCAGAATGCACTCCTACTCACTGATGAGGCGATTTGTCATTTGTTATGACCTGGCTCAACGGCCACAACAAAGGGAGACACACCACCATGAACATTTAACAAAAGTATTTTATTAATCCAAAGGAAGCAAAATCAAGAAGTCAAATTATATTTTAAACATGAAATGGATAATCAGAGAAGTCAGTGGTATAGAGGATTTCGGCCTACGTCATTGTTTCCATAGCGACAATATTTATGCTGCCATTTTGACGGTCACAAATATGGCGACTACCGGTAGCGATACACTGTTGATCATGACGAAGTCTCATTGTCGAGTATTTTATCCGGCCTAGATGACGCGAGTAAGAAGCGATATCACCAGAAAATCAATGATGCTGTGTACATGATCCGTACACGTTACCAGGCTATCTTTTTCTGGCTTTGCAGTGCTGCAGCGCGGGTGATCTTCCTGACCTGCAGTCAGGCGTGTGGGAAATACCAGGGAAAAAAACATAAAAGAAAAAGGAGCGAGATGCAGAAAGCACCTTCACTATCCAGCAACGTAGGGCATTTACAGGGCGAGCAGAGGGAGAGGTATTTGGAAAAATTGAAGTTAGCAGGCTTAGAGAACGACGTTTACCTGCTTCCACCAGGATTGTTCACTGACGTACGGAAGTACGCGAAGCCCTCGTCTTTACCTGACTTCAGCCCACATGATCTGTATACCTATGTCATTAAAAACCAGGCTGGGTAACATGCCTACATCAGCGGGTTGTCCCTGGAGCCGGTGGTCGCCATCTTATTACAGCTAAGGTTTGTTCACATTTTCATTTACTTTTGGTCCTCAGGATAAACAAAATGTTATTAAATGTCATTGAAATAACTTCTTAGTCTGTTGAGACATGGCCCATTATAAATTTGCTGTTACCAGGCAATGACCAAGAACTGTATTATTAGGGTCGGTGTAGTTGTAGCAGTGCACTAGCAGCTAGCTGTTAACACTAGCTAATGTCCACAACATAGTAGCTGGTATGTTACTGTAGCAATGTTTATGTTCAGTCATTTGGATGACTGTTAAAACCTTTCAGCCTCAAGTTTTTCCTTTACTGTATTTACTAGTTTACTGAGCTAGCGCGCTCGGGCAGGCTGGGAGCGAGCACGCTAGCTCGGGCAGGCTGGGAGCGAGCGCGCTAGCTCCCAGCCTGCCCGAGCGTGCTAGCTCCCAGCCTGCCCAAGCTAGCGCGCTCGCTCCCAGCCTGCCCGAGCTAGCACGCTCGCTCCCAGCCTGCCCGAGCGCGCTAGCTCAGTAAACTAGTAAATACAGTAAAGGAAAAACTTGAGACTGAAAGGTTTTAACAGTCATCCAAATGACTGAACGTAAACATTGCTACAGTAACATACCAGCTACTATGTTGTTGACATTAGCTAGCTTGACCTTCAAAATGGCGGACACCGGAGCGTCACGTGACCTGTGACGTCACGTCGAAATCCTCTATAGGGTGTGGATGAGTGAAAGATGTGTGCTAGTGTTGTATGGTGCAAAACAAAAGGAATAAACTAAAGTAACATAACCAAACAAATGACAGAGCACCTGCAAAGGAAAGAAGGGAAGAGAGAAAGAGAAGCAGTCAAAGTCAGAGTGCCAGCCAGAGATGAAGATAGCTTTTACCAAACTCAGTACACTGGGCCCAAATGCACAGAGATGCCACTACCTGCATGGAAAAGACAGGTCACGAACAGATACCCCCCCAGATTACACCACCTGGGAAGCACACTTTAAAGGAGATACGCAGAACCTTTATTTTTAAATACGTTTCTGAGTGGATAGTATCGCCATCCTTGACTCTTGTATGCTACAATAAGTGGGAATTAAAAGTTGGCATTCGAGCAAAGTTGGCATTCGAGCTGCCCTGCTGAGCCAGCCAGCCCTGAGTGCATGACATCACAGCGATAACTGGTTTTAAGGCTGAGGCCTTTGACAGCTATAGACCAAAGTCATATAAATAAACATTTATGGTGAAAGTAAGAAATACCGTTACCGACTTGCTCAACTAAGACTGATTTGACTTCATTGATTGTGGGTTGACTCTCATTAAAACAAGATAGACGTTATAACTTATACAATGTACATGCATGCATTTTCACTGATAAAACGTAAAAGGCTAATTAAATAATCAGATGAACTGAGACAATCACATTCTGAAGCAAATTAAATAATCTTATACCGGTAACTTAAATACACAATACAGGTTACATGTATTGATCTAAATGCAGGTAAACAACAAGTGGTATTGTTTTTGTTGTTTTGTATCCAAATGAGAGTTGCAGCTTTACCCGTCTGTGTTCTCGCTTCTTGAAGGCCAATCTTGTGGCAGATTGTTTTGAAAAATCTGACTTTCAGTTCTTTGTTCAGTTCTCCGTTCATTCACTTCTTCCACGTAAGGGCAAGATATTGCTGCTGAGGCAAGTATATCCAGCGGAGAAATCAGACAACTCATTCTCCATTTTTTCCATACTGAGTACTCCACCATTGCTGCTCAGCTCAGGCAATTACTAAAACCCGGGACAGGATGGGATGAGACATCACCGGTTTTAGCAACAACCGCAGGGAGGTCACTGCCCGAGCAATAATATGTCCCGTTCTGTCCCAGGTTTTAGCAACAACCCTCAGCTCACACTCTGGGAGAACTGATGCAACTGAACTTACTTTCCTTTTCTTATAGTTTTATTTTCCTTTAATTGTTGGTATTGCACCCTCTTTCAATATGGGCTTATAGCCAGGGCTCCTCAACAGATCAGAGGTCTCGTATGAGTCTTCAGTAAAATGTGCAGAGCAGAGGAAAGACCACTTCATAGGTGCCCAATGTGCTCGTGAACTTCTCGCAAAACGCATCCAAATTTTTGCAGTTTGAACACGAGACATGGCGATAAATTAGCTCAAAATGGAGGATCGGAGTTGCAGTCAGCTCTGTGTTTTAGTATAGCGGAAATGGCGATGAGACCGATAGACGTCCTGCTGTGACATCACGGACGTCAAGGTCATTCACTCAGACCGCTACCTATATGCATAATTTTAATTGTAAAAATTACTATATTAGATTTATTGTTAATACTTAAAACTATTCCTGTGCCATTCTTGAGGTCTCAAGGCATTTATTAAAAAAAAAGTGAGGCCATGATTCTGCGTATCTCCTTTAATATTACTTGCAAAACACTCTGGTAACCACGACAGTTAATACACACACACAATATACTAGTGCATCTCAAAAAATTAGAATACCATGAAAAAGTTCCTTTTTTTCATAATTTAATTCAAAAAGGTAAACTTTCATATATTCTATATTCATTACATGTAAAGTGAAATATTTAAAGCCTTTTTTGTTTTAATTTTGATGATTATGGCTTATAGCTCATGAAAATAAAAAATCCAGTATCTCAAATTATTAGAACATTCCCTGAGATCAATCAAAAAAAGGATTTACAATACAGAAATGTCCAACTTCTGAAAAGTATATTCATTTATACACTCAATACTTGGTTGGGGCTCCTTTACCATGAATTACTGTATCAATGCGGTGTGGCATGGAGGTGATCAGTCTGTGGCACTGCTGAGGTGTTATTGAAGCCCAGGTTGCTTTGATAGTGGCCTTTAGTGTATCTGTATTTTTGGGTCGGGTGTTTCTCATCTTCCTCTTGACAATACCCCATAGATTCTCTATGGGGTTCAGGTCAGGCAAGTTGGCTGGCCAATCAAACACAGTAATATCATGGTCAGCAAACCATTTGGTAGTAGTTTTGGCACTGTGGGTAGGTGCTAAGTCCTGCTGGAAAAGGAAATCAGCATCTCCAAAAAGCTTGTCAGCAGATGGAAGCATGAAGTGCTCTAAAATCTCCTGGTAGATGGCTGTGTTGACTTTGGACTTGATAAAATACAGTGGACCAACACCAGCAGATAACATGGCACCCCAAATCATCACAGACTGTGGAAACTTCACACTGGGCTTCAACACCTTGGATTCTGTGCCTCTCCACTCTTTCTCCAGACTCTAGAACCGTGATTTCCAAATTAAATGCAAAATGTACTTTCATCTGAAAAGAGGACTTTGGACCACTGAGCAACAGTCCATTTCTTTCTCTCCTTAGCCCAGATAAGACATTTCTGACATTGTCTCTGGCTCAGGAGTAGCTTGATATTAGGAATGCGAAAGTTGTATCCCCTTTCTTGAAGATGTCTGTTCGTGATGGGTCTTGATACACTGACACCAGCCTCAGTCCACTCCTTGTGAAGCTCTCCCAATGTTAGGACTGGGACTGTTTTGGCCTCTAGAGGCCGCTGTTATTTCCATCTTGTCATGTTTGTTTTGGCCTCTAGAGGCCGCCACTGTGTTTTTGTGTTTGTTTTCATTGCCTGTTTCCTGCCCCGCCCTGTTCCTTAATTAGTGTGTGTATAAATACCCCTCTGTTTGTTCCCTTGTCACGGAGTCTTTTTCCTATGCTATGCCTGTTAGTGCTAGTTCCCTCTGTTCCATGTTCCTTTCCTGTGTCTTTGTGGTTTTTGTACTTTGCTTTCTTTTTGGACCTTTTTGAATTTTGTTTTTACCATTTTTGAGATCTTCTGAGCGTTTGCATTTTTGCCTTTTCTTTTCTTATTTTTGGACTTTGAACTTTTGGATATTTTTTATTTTCCCCTTATCTTCTGAGCTTTTGGATTACTTTTGTTTTTTGCCGTGGATTGTACATTTTGTAAATAAACTTTTTGATACTTTTCTACTTCCGCCTCACGCCTCTGCACTTGAGTCATCCCCCTGGTGGCCTAGTGGGGGTTTGCTGAATTATCACACCAGCGAACCAGGTTCGAATCCCAGCAAAATCCTAACAGAAAGAATCCGTCATGACCGACTCAGCAGAGGCTTCTTCATCTGTCTACCCGGCCAACCTTCAGGGAATGATGGCTGTGTTAACATGCCTCAGATCCACCATGGACACTCATGGACGGACTCCCAACGTGAGACCCTTGCTCGCCACGAGGTACTGCTTCAGCAGATTGGGAAAACCCTGGCACAGCTGACTTCTCTGTCCCCATCTCCTCCACCTGATTCTGCTCCTGCTCCACCATCCGCTCCTGCTCCAGTGCCTCCTGCCAGGCTGCCTTCTTCACCTCGCGAACCCAGCCTTCCTGCACCACAGAGGTATGACGGCAAGCACAGTGAGTGTCGAGAGTTCCTTACCCAGTGCCAACTCACCTTTGAGCTTCAGCCTACCACCTACACTACGGATCGCCGCAAGATTGCCTTTGTGATAACCTTGTTAGCTGGTAAGGCGCGGGCCTGGGCCACTGCTATCTGGCAGAGACGGGGACCCGAGCGCTCTGATTTCCAGCTGTTTACTGAGGAGATGCTTCGTGTCTTCGATCAAGCAGACATCAGTAAAGACGCAGCCAGAAAGCTCATGTCCATCCAGCAAGGGGGAAGCGTCGCAGACTACGCCATCTCGTTCCGGACGCTCGCAGCAGTAAGTGGATGGAACGAGACTGCCCTGGTGTCAGCCTTCCACCATGGTCTGTCTGACCCCATCAAAGACGGTCTGGCTTCTATCGGATGCCCTAGTGACCTCGAAACACTGATCTCACATTCTACTCGTCTGGACAACAGGATGAGAGAACGCCGCCAAGTCCTGAGCCTCCCCGGCCTCCCTGCCTCTACCTGGAGCCCGTCTACCTCCTCCAGTGACTGTCCAGAACCCATGCAAGTGGGTCGTACTCACCTCTCCGCATCTGAGAGGGAGCGCAGAAGGAGGGACAAGTGCTGCATCTACTGTGGCAAGCCTGGTCATTTCCGAGCATCATGTCCCGAACTCTCGGGAAAAGGACCGTCCCGTCCAGCCGAGGGAGGGTTGTGACGGGGCCTACCCTTTCTCCTGAACTTCCTGGCCAAGGAGTTTACATCCCGGTCTCCATCTCCTGGGGTGAGTCCGTCCACTCTTGTCAAGCCTTGTTAGACTCCGGGGCAGCTGGAAACTTTATGGATGTTCACTTCGCCCAAAGTATCAATGTCCCGACTGCACCTCTTGAAGTCCCACTGTCTGTGTCTGCCCTGGATGGCCAAGCCTTAGGTCAGGGGTCTTCAATCCTATCCGCAAAGGGCCGGTGTAGCTGCAGGCTTTCATTACAGCCAAATTGGAGGCTCACTTGATTGTTGACTGGAGACGAGGGTGAAATGATTAAACAAGTGAAATCAGGTGTAGCTCCTGCTTGGTTGGAATGAAAGCCTGCAGCCACACTGGCCCTTTGTGGATAGGATTGAAGACCCCTGCCTTAGGTGATGGAAGAGTCACCGAAGTAACTTCTCCAGTCTTCCTCCAGTCTCAAGATCACAAGGAAGAAATATCCCTGCACCTGATTCCTTCACCAGAGTTCCCAGTGATTCTAGGCCTTCCTTGGCTTACCTGCCACAACCCTCGCATAGACTGGGTAACAAGCCAGGTTGTGGAATGGGGCCCTGCATGCCATGCCTCTTGTCTGCTCTCTAGCTCTCCTGTGTCTCCTGCCAAGCCCCCTGATCTCACCGAGCTATTTCAATTTCCCACAGAGTACTGGGATTTGAAGGAGTTATTCAGCAAAAGCAGGGCCGCCGTTCTTCCTCCGCACCGGGCCTACGACTGTGGCATCGACTTGCTCCCTGGGACTACCCCTCCTCGTGGCAGACTGTTTTCCCTCTCTCAGCCAGAACGCAAGGCCATGGAGGAATACCTCAAAGATGCCCTGGTCTCTGGGTTCATTCGACCCTCCACTTCACCTGCTGGTGCCAGCTTCTTTGTCGGCAAGAAGGATGGGGGGCTCCGACCATGTATTGACTACAGGGGCCTGAACAAGATCACTGTGCGCAACCGATATCCCCTTCCGCTGATGTCCACAGCATTCGACCTGCTCCAAGGCGCCACCGTCTTCACCAAGTTGGACCTACGGAACGCATACCACCTCATCCGTATCCGACAGGGAGACGAGTGGAAGACTGCCTTTAACACCTCGTCTGGGCACTACGAATACCAGGTGATGTCCTTCGGACTCACCAACGCACCAGCTGTTTTTCAGGCCCTAATCAACGACGTCTTGAGGGACATGATTAACCTGTACGTTTTTGTCTACCTCGATGACATCCTTATCTTTTCCAAGACTGTGCAGGAGCACCGCCACCATGTCCGGCAGGTTCTCCAGAAGCTGCTACAGAACAATCTGTTCGCCAAGGCCCAGAAATGCGACTTTCATGTTCCCGAGGTCTCCTTTCTGGGTTTTATTGTACGGACAGGCCAACTCCAAATGGACCCAGCCAAGACCCTGGCCGTCCAGGACTGGCCCACTCCCAAGTCCGTTAAAGAGGTTCAGCGGTTCTTAGGATTTGCTAACTTCTACCGCAAGTTTATCAGGAACTTTAGTAGCACCCATGTCGGACCTCACCAAAGGGACAGGTGGATCTTATGTCTGGTCTCCTCAGGCGGAAAAGGCATTCAAAGACCTCAAGCATTGCTTCTGCACGGCACCCATTCTGGTCCTCCCGGACACCTCCCAACCATTCATCATGGAGGTGGACGCCTCGGACAGTGGTGTCAGCGCGGTGCTCTCTCAACGTTCAGAAGGAAAGCTGCACCCCTGCGCATATTTCTCCCACCGCCTGAGTCCTGCGGAGTCCTGGTACGATGTGGGGGATCGAGAACTGCTAGCGGTCAAACTGGCCCTTGAGGAGTGGAGGCACTGGCTGGAGGGAGCGCAACATCCATTCCTGGTTTGGATGGACCACAAGAACCTGGAGTACCTCCAGCAAGCCAAGAGACTGAACCCATGACAGGCTAGGTGGGCCCTGTTTTTCAGTCGGTTTGACTTCACCCTATCGTACCGCCCCGGCTCCAAGAACACCAAACCTGACGCACTGTCCAGGCTGTTCTCTGCCACTAACAGGGAGAGTGAAGTCGGGCCTATTATCCCTGTGTCCCGGATTGTGGCCCCTGTCCGCTGGGGTATTGAGGAGGCCGTCCGACGAGCCCAACGCCAGGACCCTGGTCCTGGGACGGGGCCACCGGGCCTCTTGTACGTCCCACATCAAGCCCGGGCCAAGGTTCTCCAGTGGGGTCACTCGTCCCCTCTCACTGCCCACCCAGGAACTCGAAGGACCCTGGACTTTTTGAGAAGGCGCTTCTGGTGGCCTAGCATGGAGAAGGAAGTGAGGTAATTCGTCCTTTCCTGCGAAGTGTGCACCAGAAGCAAGAACCCACGACAGCACCCCCAGGGTCTCCTGCATCCTCTGACCATTCCCTGGTCCTACGTGGCAGTCGACTTCATCACGGGTCTCCCTGAGTCACAAGGTAACACTGTCATATTGGTCATAGTTGACAGATTCTTCAAGGCCTGCCGCTTTTTACCACTGTGCAAGCTCCCTTCTGCTCTTGAAACTGCTAAACTATTATTCACTCATGTTTTCCGAGTCTTTGGTCTCCCGCAGGACATCGTCTCAGACCGAGGGCCCCAGTTCTCCTCCCGAGTGTGGCACGGGTTCTGCAAGGTCATCGGAGCCACTGCCAGCCTCTCCTCTGGGTTTCAACCACAGTCCAATGGCCAGACGGAGAGGCTCAACCAGGACCTGGAAACCACCCTGCGAGGCCTGGCTATGGATAACCCGACATCATGGAGCACCTGGCTGCCATGGGCAGAGTACGCCCACAACACCCTGCAGTCATCGGCCACCAAGCTGTCGCCATTTCAGTGCCAATTCGGGTTCCAGCCACCTCTGTTCCCGGACCAGGAGGAGGACGCTGGGGTGCCCTCGGTCAACCAATATGTGAGACGGTGTCGCAAGACCTGGAGCAAGGTCAGGAAGACCCTCATCCAGACCTCCAGAACCAACCAGACTCAGGCCAACCGCCATAGAAGACCTGCCCACGCTTTCCGCCCTGGGCAGCGGTTTTGGCTGTCCACTAAGGACCTTCCGCTGTGGGTGGAGAACTGCAAGCTTGGCCCCTTCAAGGTGGTGCGCAGGGTGAACCCTGTCGCCTACCGGCTCCAGTTGCCCCGGACTCTGAGGATCAACCCCACATTCCATGTTTCCCTGTTGCGGCCCGTTCTGACGTCCATGTATGCCCCTGCCCCTAGGAACCCCCCACCCCCCCGCATCTTCCAGGGTCAGACTGTGTTCACCATGCATCGCCTGCTTGACTCCCGCCGGGTCTGCGGCGGGCTTCAATATCTAGTAGATTGGGAGGGCTATGGCCCTGAGGAATGCTGTTGGGTCCCCGCCCGGGACATTCTAGATAAAGGACTATGCCGGGACTTCCATTCAGCCCATCCGGATCACCCTGGGAACGTCAGGAGACGCTCCTGGGGGGGGGGGGGGGGGGTCCTGTTAGGACTGGGACTGTTTTGGCCTCTAGAGGCCGCTGTTATTTCCATCTTGTCATGTTTGTTTTGGCCTCTAGAGGCCGCCACTGTGTTTTTGTGTTTGTTTTCATTGCCTGTTTCCTGCCCCGCCCTGTTCCTTAATTAGTGTGTGTATAAATACCCCTCTGTTTGTTCCCTTGTCACGGAGTCTTTTTCCTATGCTATGCCTGTTAGTGCTAGTTCTCTCTGTTCCATGTTCCTTGCCTGTGTCTTTGTGGTTTTTGTACTTTGCTTTCTTTTTGGACCTTTTTGAATTTTTTTTTTACCATTTTTGAGATCTTCTGAGCATTTGCATTTTTGCCTTTTCTTTTCTTATTTTTGGACTTTGAACTTTTGGATATTTTTTATTTTCCCTTTATCTTCTGAGCTTTTGGATTACTTTTGTTTTTTGCTGTGGATTGTACATTTTGTAAATAAACTTTTTGATACTTTTCTACTTCCGCCTCATGCCTCTGCACTTGAGTCATCCCCCTGGTGGCCTAGTGGGGGTTTGCTGGGTTATCACACCAGCGAACCAGGTTCGAATCCCAGCAAAACCCTAACACCCAAGTTCTTGAATCAACTTTTCTTGACAATCCTCTCAAGACTGTGGCCATCCCTGTTGCTTGTGCACCTTTTCCAGCCACCCTTTTCAGCAATGACCTTTTGTGGCTTACCCTCCTTGTGGAGGGCATCAGTGATCATCTTCTGGACAACAGTCAAGTCAGCAGACTTCCCCATGATTGTGGTTGTGTGTACTGAACTAGACCGAGAGATGCACTGTGTTCATACTGTTTTACTCAAACTCGAAATGAAATATTCTAATATTTTGAGATGGGTTTTTTATGTTTTTGTACTGTATGCCATACTGATTCAAATTGAAATAGAAAAATGCTTGATATCTATAATATATAACATTTTCAGTGACTACGTTTACATGCACGTCCAAATCGAGCTGCTGTTGGTAATCGAGCAAAGGGTCCCAGCAGGGGTGCCAGAGAAATCCAATCCTACATGCATCAGTGACGGTGACAACTGGGACAAGTGAAATCGGGCTATTGTGCAAGGTGCATTGTGCACCCGAGCCACACGTGGCGCTACACGCCCCATCGTGTTGGTACACTTCCAGTTGTCGTCATGAAGAAGAGCTATAGTGTTGCCAGATACTGCTGACGTTTTCCAGCTCAAAACATGTTCAAATCCGCTAAAATGCACTTAAAACCCCCAATCTGGCAACACTAGCAGTTCCGTGTTCAAGCTGTTAGGCTTGCTCTAACAGACTATGGCTACAAACTGTCTGGCGCAGACCACTGTTTTGTAAGACAACTTATTTTGCAAAATAATATTTTTCTAAAGTCCATTTTTTGCTTACAAAAAAATATTGTTTTTTTTGCTTACAATTTAACTTATGTCTTAATAAACACACAAAAAGTTCAATTGTTTTGTTTTTATTGACATTCTTCAGATGTTGAACATATATACACACACACAAATACAATGACTTGTTTATGTACACAATTCACAGCCATGCAACAGCTGTACAGATGTATTTGGTGATACAGTAAGTGAGCTAAATTTTAACAGTGCAAACAATGCCACAAAAAGAAAATATTCATGCCGTTGTCATGATTCGTTGTCATGCCGACCGAGGCTGTTGTGTTTCCCGCTTGTGGTCTCGTCACTCGTCACTTCCGGAAGTAGCTCGACAACTAGCTTGATAGGGTATACATGCACAAAGTAGCTTGGCAGAAATCGCATAAACTAGGTTGTGTAGCTTGATTCCGAGAAATCAAGTTCGGTTCAATTTCAGCCGAATTAAGGTGTATACATGGCATTTTGAACTTCGATTTCAGTCGAGCAATGGCAGAAATTCGATTCTCTCTATGTGCATGTAAACGTGGTGAGTTTCTTAAATAACTGATAGAAAATATTGAACTTTTTCACAATATTCAAATTTTTTGAGATGCACTAGTGTGTGTGTATTGTAGGTACAGTCCGTCTAAGAACTACAACACAGTCCCTTTAAGGACTACCACTCCCATCACCAGCTTCCACGTTGACCTACATCACACCTGGGCGGGGTCACCAATGTCACATCCTTCAGGAAGCTATAAGCAACTGAGCAACGCTTCCTTCTTCCTCTTTCCGTCTGGACCAGCGGTCTGCAGGCAAAAAGAGGATTTGCTCCGCCGAGCAAACCAGATAAAGATGTCTCTTTTCTTCTTTCTTGCAAGAATCAGTTTCGTGCTTTTCTTTTACTTACCTTTGGCCACGGTAGACTCTAGAATCGTGCGATTTTGACTCAGATTGAATATAACTGGTTTCATTTATTCTTATAAGTACGTACAAAACTGCAGCCCAAAGCAGTTTTAATTAAAAGTTAGGAGCGACAGGATTCCTTCTAATAAATCGCTGTGCACATTGTTGATCAGAGACTTCTTCATCACGAACTACGAAGCATTCGAACCAAGAAATCCTCTGCTTTCCATGGAAGGGCCTCACGGAGGCCTTCACAGCAGAAACTCCAAAGTCTCGGGACATCTCATAATCTCGCGTAGAGACGAGATACTGAAGTAAAACTGGCAAATTTTGGGCATAAAGCTAGTCTTAGGAACTTGCTTTATTGAAGTAGTGTGAATTTAAACTCAGGAACTGTTTAAGTGTGCACACTGATTTTTGTGTTGAATTGATTGTTCTATTTTGTTTTGATCTCTCAATTGTTTAATAGACAGGTTGCATGCTATCTTCTATTCCTTTCTAACACTCTTAATTTCATTCTTACACATATTTTGACCTCATCAAGGTTTCAGTGAATTTGGTAATGTTATAAAGCTAGTGAGTTAGCTGCTACGGCTAATTCTTTTGTCTCATTAGCATCCAGAGCTAATTGTATTGTCTCAAGGGAACACGTGGCGGCCCTCCTCCACAGGCCTCACAAACACACCTTAGCTAGCATCCCTTTGTCTTAGCCAGCGACACAAGGCTAATCTGTGTCTCCACACGTGGCCAACCCATCTCAATTAGCAACCAAAGCTAACTCTCTTGCTGTACTTAGCAACACGAGGTCACGATCACACACACCTCAGATAACACACACATACCTCAGATAAGATTCCAATCACTCTCACACACACACACAACATACACCATTGATGCTTGTTTATATGTATATATCTGCTGACATTATTCATTTTTATCTTTGTTATAATAAATTCAATTATTATTGAAACTGTTTTATTTGTTGTTCCAATACTTTTGAAGTTGCCCAATCTCAAAGAATTCAAAGGTGCATATGAGTTATGTAATATGGTAAGTGATCATAATAATTTGGAATATACCATAATTTAGCTGTTTGATAATTTATTATTAAGCACCAAAATTAATGGTATTAATTAATGAGACTGATCCAATGAGACTGATTACATGAGTGATTTAATGATATGAGACTGATTTAATGACAATAATTAATGAGACTGATTTAATGAGATTGATCACTTAATTACCCATTGCACCCACATGTTAAATTGGTGCCTCGCGTGAGGAGATTGGTGTTGACTTCTTGAATGTTGTTGCAACAACAGATAAACTATCAGTTTGATTAAACAACTGCTAAGGTATATCCCCAGGTGTGTTAAACGGTTAATAGTAGTGTGATAACCATATCACAAAATACTCATAACCTATTCTTAACTTAGGATAAGAGATAGCATCTCCAAACCAAAACAAACTTTGTCAACTGATTAATTAATTACATAGTTAATATTAATTAATAAAAATTAATTAATAAATTAACTCACTGATTAATTAATTACATAATATCCAACCTAAGCAAAATGGCATCCCCTCGTGTCTCAAAATTTGAAGACAATGCTCAAGACGTGTCTCTCCTTGAGGTCATCGCAGACCTCATTCACTGCTCTGCCTCCGAAAAGGCAAACAGTAGGAACACGAGTAAGAGTGAATGCCAAAATAACATAGATAACTCGAACCAACATATGAGAGATCCAAAAAGAAAAAATATTGGTGTCCAAGAAGCACTAGGTAAGCTATTCCTGTCATACTTCCGAGATACTGATTCAGAAATCAGACGCCTCCACGGAGAGGTTGAAAGGCTGACCACCAGCAACGTCGAGCTGGCAGCCGATAACCATAATTTACATAGGGAGCGTGAGCTCTTGAAGACCTGCCTTGATGATTGCGCCGAAAGGCTAGAGAAAGCCGAAATGGCTGCCAAGAGGGCTGCCGAGGAGCAGACCCCCCAAGAAGGGCGCGAGGGGTGTGAAAGACCCCCAACAATGCGCCGAAGCTCAGAGCAGGAAGAGGCGTCCGAACCGGACACTATAGATTACCTGGTCGACACCAGGCACCCCGCCAAACTCCATCAACTCGCTACACGACTTCGTCATTTAGCCAGGGTGGAGCCGTACTGTGCTCATCCCGAGCCCAGGACCATAGCACACCCAGGTCAGTGTGCTACAGTATCCCTGATCCATCTTCGGATGAATCAGGCTATGAATCTAGTGCGAAACGGGAGCAACACCAGAGTAGCTTAGATAGTGAGTACTCAGGAAAGCCAAGAAGGCCGCACAAGGACGTGCACCAAACTCTTTGCTTACGGCAAATTGACCTACTTGCCCAAGATGTCGAGCGATTCGATCCCAACAATAAAAGAACCAACATAAATGATTATTTACGAGAAATAGACCGATGCCTGATGGACCTACCGAAAGCCACAATGCGAAAGAAACTCAAACTGATCTGGAAGACCTCCAGTAGCAGCATTCGTGCCCTTTTAGAGACGCTACCCCCAAACATTCACGATAGTTATTCGAGACTTCGCAACTACATGAGGGAAGAATATGCGCCGTACACGGACGAAACCTCCGCGACATTGTGTGCATTATAAATCAAACAAAAACGGTCTGAGGCGCCTCGTGAATATTATAGATGGCTACGTACTGCCTATTTCCAGGGTAGTAGCGCACCAGGCTTGGAAGAAGATAGAGGTTTCAAATCCCTCTTCTTACATAACCTCCACCCAAGCGTGCAGACTCAAATCGCACTGACGTATTGACAGGGTTTCCACTCGATGAGGGAAATTAGGCAACTAGCCCAAATGACCTGGGAGACCATTGTCAAACCCACAGGCAAGAACAATGATGAACCCAGAGTCCTTAGTCTCCAGCACGAGGACAAGCCCCCGCTAGCCTTCGAAGGAGGCGAAGCTCCAAAAGGGGGACCCCCCTGGAGAAACCCCAGTCCGAACCACCCCTTGCCGAGCCATCACCAGGGTAAGCAAAAGAATTGGCAAGGTAAGGCCAGGAGGGACCGAAGGCAAGTCCACAGTGACTATGGCAACCGCCCATCACATGAAAAGGGTCGTAGGGAACAAGGTGGTTGGCAGCAAAACCGTCATCCCCGCTCTGGCCAGAGACGGCAGGAGCGTTCCGACCGTAGCTCTAAACGTAGGGGTAGAGATGACCGACACAGTGACTCAGACCAACTTGGTGAGTTCCGCTCAGAGCTGGAATCTTTAAAAGCCCAGTTGGCTGAGATTAAAGAACTGTTACAAAAGAGGTCAGACCCCTCAACAAATAAATAGAAACAAGCGTAAAAGTACAAAAGGCCTACTATGACCGAAAAACCTCCCATCAAGAATATCAAATAGGCAACAAAGTCCTATAGTTCAATCTTACCAAGCCGGTAGAAGTCTCAAAAAGTTCCTACCACATTGGTCGGGACCTTTCGATCGTAGGAAAACTGTCCCCTGTCGCGTATCGCATTAGGACATCCAGGCCCAATCAAACGCTCTCATATCGATTTCCATAACAATCAAATCAAGCCTTTTGAACAGTCCTCACTCCAAAAGGGGGGGACGATAGCTAGGCCCATCCTGTCCACCTAGCTTGTACGCCCCACTCACCATAAGCATACACTGACACTCCCAGTCACATTCACCAACCCAATACTTTTCCAGAAGATTAGGTTTACCAACCGAAACACTAATACTTCTTTCCTTCCTTCATTTCTTCTCTTTTCTTGTTTTTTTTTATTCGTAGGAAATGAAGTATATATGTTTCATGTTCAATGTTTAATAATTTTTTTTTAGATGTGACTTTGACCTAGTTAGCTAGAGTGATTATATGCCCAAGATCCCTCTGTCTCCAACTGTCTTACTGGAACTCATGAGTTTACCCAGTTTTCACAGGACACAATGGACTGTACAGAGCAAGGCTACCTCAAGGACTATGGACATGTGGACTGTATGGCACTGTGCTCTCAGTGCTACGACTCCACCCTGAGACCAAAAGGGGGAATGTAGGTACAGTCCATCTAAGAACTACAACACAGTCCCTTTAAGGACTACAACTCCCATCACCAGCTTCCGCGTTGACCTACGTCACGCCTGGGCGGGATCACCAACGTCACATCCTCCAGGAAGCTATAAGCAACTGAGCAATGCTTCCTTCTTCCTCTTTCCATCTGGACCAGCGGTCTGCAGGCAAAAAGAGGATTTGCTCTGCCGAGCAAACCAGAGAAAGACGTCTCTTTTCTTTTTTCTTGCAAGAATCAGAGTTTCGCACTTTTACTTACCTTTGGCCACGGTAGACTCTAGAATCGCGCGATTTTGACTCAGATTGAATATAACCAGTTTCATTTATTCTTATAAGTACGTACAAAACTGCAGCCCAAAGCAGTTTTAATTAAAAGTTAGGAGCGACAGGATTCCTTCTAATAAATCGCTGTGCACATTGTTGATCAGAGACGACTTCATCACAAACTATGAAGTGTTCGAACCAAGAAATCCTCTGCTTTCCACGGAAGGGCCTCACGGAGGCCTTCACAACGGAAACACCAAAGTCTCGGGACATAATCTCACGTAGAGACGAGATACTGAAGTAAGACTGGCAAATTTTGGGCATAAAACTAGTCTTAGGAATTTGCTTTATTGAAGTAGTATGAATTTAAACTCAGGAACTGTTTAAGTGTGCACACTGATTGTGTTGAATTGATTGTTCTATTTTGTTTTGATCTTTCAATTGTTTAATAGACAGGTTGCATGCTATCTTCTATTCCTTCCTAACACTCTTAATTTCATTCTTACACATATTTTGACCTCATCAAGGTTTCAGTGAATTTGGTAATGTTATAAAGCTAGGGAGTTAGCTGCTATGGCTAATTCTTTTGTCTCATTAGCATCCAGAGCTAATTGTATTGTCTCAAGGGAACATGTGGCGGCCCTCCTCCACAGGCCTCACAAATACACCTTAGCTAGCATCCCTTTGTCTTAGCTAGCGACACAAGGCTAATCTGTGTCTCCACACGTGGCCAACACATCTTAGCTAGCAACCAGAGCTAAATCCTTTGTTCTCAAACCCCACGTGGTGACACACCCTCCTTAGCTAGCCACACGGCTAATTCTTTTGTCTCGTTAGCAAGCTAGGCTAACCTTTTGTTTACCACAAACACACCTTAGCTAGCAATCCTTTGTCTTAGCTAGCGACACAAGGCTAATCTGTGTCTCCACACGTGGCCAACCCATCTCAATTAGCAGCCAAAGCTAACTCTCTTGCTGTACTTAGAAACACGTGGTCACGACCACACACACACACACCTCAGGTAAGATTCCAATCACTCTCTCGCACACACATAACACACACCGTTGATGCTTGTTTATATGTATATATCTGCTGACATTATTCATTTTTATCTTTGTTATAATAAATTCAATTATTATTGAAACTGTGTTTTATTTGTTGTTCCAATACTTTTGAAGTCGCCCAATCTCAAAGAATTCAAAGGTGCATATGAGTTATGTAATATGGTAAGTGATCATAATAATTTGGAATATACCATAATAAATTAATAAAGCTGTTTGATAATTTATTATTAAGCACCAAAATTAATGGTATTAATTAATGAGACTGATCCAGTGAGACTGATTCCATGAGTGATTTAATGATATGAGACTGATTTAATAAGATTGATCACTTAATTACCCATTGCACCCACAGTGTGTGTGTGTGTATATATATATATATATATATATATATATATATATATATATATATAAAAGGGTGCATCAGTTGCCCTCACTTACATAAAATCTGATGTATTTTTGTTTGGGTGTTCCTTTTCACCAATAAAAATATCCTGTAAAATTTTTTGACCATATTCAAAAGTCTAATGGTGGCACCATGAGGTTCATTTTTTGCCAAAAAAAAGGCTTATGTTTTCACGTAAGGTTTGAATCACAATGTTGGACTCCATTTATTGATTTCTTGTGACCCAGAGATCATGTTAAGAACCTTTGCAAGGGATTGAGAAGCATTAATGTGATTCATAGTACATTTGTATTGTTTTATATTGTATTGTAAAGTGATCAAAATTTTGTCATAAGTCATAAAATAGATAAATAAAATAAGTTTCCATAACTTTGAGCTCCTGGTGCTACCATTAAACTTTTGAATTTTGTCAAAATATTTCACCCAGTGTGTTTCTTACCAAAAGGAACATAAAAACAAAAATGCATCATGATCGGAGGAACTTTTTATTTTTAGGGGGCAACTGATGCACCCTAATAAATAAATAAATGTGTGTGTGTGTGTGTGTGTGTGTGTGTTTACCAAAAATCTTGACAAAGACCAAATTGTGTTGGCTAGACAATTGGGTCCTGGCAACTCCAAAATGGCAGGTCTAGTGGGGTGTTCCCAGTATGTAGTGGTTAGTATCGACCAAAAATGGTTCAAGAAGGACAACTGGTGAACTGGCAACAGGGTTATGAATGCCCAAGCCTCACTGATATGTGTGGGGAATGATGACTAGCTTTTCTGGCTAGTCTTTCCCACAGAAGAGCTACAGAAGCACAAAGTGTTGAAAAAGTTAATGCTGGCTATGATCGAAAGGTGTCAGAACACACAATACATCATAACATTTTCCACTGCACCATGGTCCAGTTCTGATGTTCATGTGACTGGTTAATTACATGACCATCAGAACTGGACCATGCAGCAATGGAAAAGGTGACCTAGTGAATTACATTTTCACATGCTTTGGGCAATGTTCTGCTAGGACACCTTGGGTCCTGTCATTCATGTGGATGTTACTTTGACACATACCACCTACTAGTGTTGTACACTCTGCTACCATTCAAAAGTGCTACACACACTTTTGAATGTCTTTTGTTGTTCCTTTTGGTGTGGCCAAACAGTTCAGGGTTTTGCATCGAATGTGAATTTCCATTCATATGAGATTTGTTAATTTGCTGAGGTCATTAATGCTCTTGTTAGTTTGAAGCCTGTCATAAGATGCATAGCATGATTTTGGAAGACTTCCATAGAGTGTTTTGCAAAAGTATCCCCCCCCCCCTTGGTGTTTGTCCTGTTTTGTCACATTACAAGCTGGAATTAAAATGGATTTTTGGGGGGTTAGCATGATTTGATTTACACAACATCCCTACAACTTTAAAGGTGCAAACTGTTGTTTTATTGTGACATAAACAATAATTAAGATGAAAAAACAGAAATCTGGAGTGTGCATAGGTATTCACCCCCTTTCATATGAAACCCCTAAATAAGAGCTGGTCCAACCAATTCACTTCATAAATCACATAATTAGTTGATTAAGATCCACCTGTGTGCAGTCAAAGTGTCACATGATCTGTCACATGATGTCTGTATAAATCAACCTGTTCTAGAGGGACCCTGACTCTGCCGCACTACTAAGCAAGCAACATGAAAACCAAGGAGCATTCCAAACAAGTTAAAGTCAAAGTTGTGAAGAAGTATAGATCAGGTTAGGTTATAAAAAGATCCCAAACTTTGAATATCCCACGGAGCACCATTAAATCCATTATAGCAAAATGGAAAGAAATTGTGTCACTACTACAAACCTGACAAGAGAAGGCTGCCCACCAAAACTCACAGAATGGGCAAGGAGGGCATTAATCAGAGATGCAACAAAGACACCAAAGATGACCCGGCCTCGGTTGCCAAAGGATGATGAGGAGGATGATGAAAGATGACACTGAAGGAGTTTCAAAGATCCACAGCAGAGATGGGAGTATCTGTCCACAGAGTGGGGCTTTATGGAAGAGTGACCAGAAAAAAAAGCCATTCCTTGAGAAAACACATTTGGAGTTTGCCTAACAGCATGTGACAGACTTCCCAAACACATGTAAGAAGATTCTCTGATCAACTGAGACCAAAATTGATCTTTTTGGCTATCATAGGAAATGCCATGTGTGGTGCAAACCCAACACCCTGAGAACACCATTCCTACAGTGAAGCATGGTGGTGTCAGCCTCATGCTGTGGGGATGTTTTTCTTCTGCAGGGACAAGATAACTGGTCAGGACTGAAGGAAAGATGGATGGCACTAAATATAGGGCAATTCTGGAGGAAAACCTGTTTGAGTCAGCCAGAGGTTTGAGACTGGGATGAAGGTTCACATTCCAGCAAGACAATGACTCTAAACATACTGTTAAACCTACACTGGAGTGTTTTAAAGGGAAACATTTAAACGTCTTGAATGGCCTAGTCAAAGCCTCAATCCAATTGAGAATCTGTGGCATAACTTGAAGATTGCTGTACACCAACGCAACCCATCTAACTTGAAGGAGTTGGAGCAGTTTTGCCTTGAGGAATGGGCAAAAATCCCAGTGGCTAGATATGCTAAGCTAATAGAGACATATCCCAAGAGACTTGCAGCTGTAATTGCAGCAAAAGGTGGCTCTACAAAGTATTGATTTTGGGGGGTGAATACCTATGTACACTCCAGATTTCTATTTTTTCATCTTAATGATTGATTGTGTCACAATAAAACAACAATTTAAAGGTCATAGGCAAGGGTCAGAGGTGGAACGTAGGATATCAACTTTATTTTCTAGAAGACCGACCCAAAAAGCGAATTCAGTCTTCCTGGTGTCTAATTTGCACCCTAAAATTGAATAAAACAACCATTTTATACTAGTTTGCACAAGTTCCGAAGGTTTGTTTACATCTCACTTATGCACACTTTTACCGCCAGGGGACAGTCATCGTGATGTCATTCAAGGCAAACAGATTGGGAGCAGTTCTGTGTTTACTTGCAAACCGAGCACACGTGTATGGACTTTGGTTGTGAAAGGTTGGGTAAAATGTCTGAAAGCGATAACGATTTTGAAGTAGGAACTCTCCAAATTGAATATCGAGAGGTGAAACCATATATGTATGAACCTATGGCTGTTGCAAAGCAATTGGTGAATGTGGCTCACTGGTTTGACCGTGCAGCCTCAGAATCGGACAGCGACTTGGCCGACTCTGATTGCAGTGACCCCGGACCTCAACAAGACTCGCACCCAAACGATTTATCCTGGTAGTTATGATAAATTCTTACTTTAGTCATAATACTAAATAAGAGCCCTGGTCTTCATCCGCTTATCTGGGGCCGGGTCGCGGAGGCAGCAGTCTGAGCATGGAAGCCCAAACTTCCCTTTCCCCAGACACCTTGGCCAGCTCCTTGGGAAGAACACTGAGGCGTTCCCAGGCCAGCCAAGAGACATAGTCCCTCCAGCGTGTCCTGGGTCTTCCCCAGGGCCTCCTCCCAGGGGGACATGCCTGGAACACCTCCCCAGGGAGGCGTCCAGGAGGCATCTGAAAGAGATGCCCAAGCCACCTCAGCTGATTCCTCTCGATGTGGAGGAGCAGTGGCTCTACTCCGAGCTTCTTCCGAGTGACTGTGCTTCTCACCCTATCTCTAAGGGAGCACCCAGCCACCCTGCGTAGGAAACTCATTTCGGCCGCTTGTATCCGCGATCTTGTTCTTTTGGTCATTACCCAAAGCTCATGACCATAGGTGAGAGTTGGAACGTAGATCGACCGGTAAATCGAGAGCTTCGCCTTTTGGCTCAGCTCCTTCTTCACCACAACGGACCGGTAAAGCGACCGCATCACTGCGGAGGCTGCACCAATCCACCTGTCGATCTCATGCTCTATCCTTCCCTCACTCGTGAACAAGATCCCGAGATACTTAAACTCCTCCACTTGAGGCAGGACTTCTCCACCAACCTGGAGAGGGCAAGCCACCCTTTTCCGGTCGAGAACCATGGCCTCTGACTTGGAGGTGCTGATTCTCGCCCCAGTGCATGCTGAAGGTCCTGGTTTGAAGAAGCCAACAGGACAACATCATCTGCGAAAAGCAGAGATGAAATCTTGTGGTTCCCAAACAGGATTCCTTCCGGCCCCTGGCTGCGCCTAGAAATTCTGTCCATAAAGATTATGAACAGAACCGGTGACAAAGGGCAGCCCTGCCGGAGTCCAACATGCACTGGGAACAGGTCTGACTTACTGCCGGCAATGCGAACCAGACTCCTGCTCCGTTCATACAGGGACTGGACAGCCCTTAGCATAGAGCCCCGAACCCCATACTCCCGAAGCACCCCCCCCACAGAATACCATGAGGGACATGATCGAATGCCTTCTCCAGATCCACAAAGCACATGTGGACTGTTTGGGCAAACTCCCATGAACCCTCAAGCACCCTATGAAGGTGTGAAGACATATCCCAAGAGACTTGCAGCTGTAATTGCAGTAAAAGGTGGCTCTACAAAGTATTGATTTTGGGGGGTGAATACCTATGGTCCAGCTGGTCCAGTGTTTCGCAACCGGGACGAAAACCGCATTGTTCCTCCTGGGTCCGAGGTTCGACTATTGGCCAAATTCTCCTCTCCAGTACCCTGGTGTAAACCTTCCCGGGGAGGCTGAGAAGTGTGATTCCCCGATAATTGGAGCACACTCTCCGGTCCCCTTTCTTAAAAAGAGGGACCAACACCCCAGTCTGCCACTCCAGAGGCACTGTCCTTGACTGTCACGCAATGTTGCAGAGGCGTGTCAGCCAAGACAGCCCCACAACATCCAGAGACTTGAGATACTCAGGGCGGACCTCATCCATCCCTGGTGCCTTGCCACCAAGGAGCTTGCAAACCACCTCAGTGACTTTGGCTTGGGTAATGGACGAGTCCACCTCTGAGTCATCAGCCTCTGCTTCCTCAATGGAAGACATGATGGTGGGATTGAGGAGATCCTCAAAGTATTCCTTCCACCGCCTGACAATGTCCCCAGTCGAGGTCAACAGCTCCCCACCCGCACTGTAAACAGTGTTGGCAGAGTACTGCTTCCCCCTCCTGAGGCGCCGGACAGTTTGTCAGAATTTCTTCGAGGCCGACCGATAGTCCTCCTCCATGGCCTCACCAAACTCCTCCCAGTTCTGAGTTTTTGCCTTCGCAACTCTCTGAGCTGTGGCACGCCTGGCCTGCCGATACCCATCAGCTGCCTCAGGAGTCCCGGAGGCCAACATGGCCCGATTGGACTCCTTCTTCAGCTTGATGGCATCCCTTACTTCCGGTGTCCACCACCGGGTTCGGGGATTGCCGCCACGACAGGCACCGGAGACCTTGCGGTCACAGCTCCGAACAGCCGTGTCTACAATGGAGGTAGAGAACATGGTCCACTCAGACTCAATGTCCCCCGCCTCCCTAGGAAGCTGGGAGAAGCTCTCCCGGAGGTGGGAGTTAAAGACCTCCCCGACAGAGTGCTCGGCCAGATGTTCCCAGCAGACCCTCACCATACGGAGTGATTATTGACCCCAGTCTTTCATTCGAAACTCACATTGATAACATCACCCGGATAGCTTTCTTTCATCTCAGAAATATTGCAAAGATAAGAAATTTAATGTCATTGCATGATGCAGAAAAACTAGTCCATGCTTTCATTAGCTCCAGGTTGGATTATTGTAATGCCTTACTGTCTGGATGTTCCAATAAGTGCATAAACAAGCTCCAGTTAGTTCAAAATGCAGCAGCAAGAGTCCTTACTAGAACTAGAAAATATGACCACATCACGCCTGTCTTATCCACACTGCATTGGCTCCCAATCAAATTTTGTATTGATTATAAAATACTACTATTGACCTTTAAAGCACTAAATGGTCTCTCACCACAGTACCTGAGTGAACTTCTGCTCCTCTATGACCCGCCACGCCTACTTAGATCAAAAGGTGCAGGCTATCTGCTGGTACCTCGTATAGTGAAGGCTACATCAGGGGGCAGAGCCTTTTCTTACAAAGCCCCACAGTTATGGAATAGCCTTCCAAGTAATGTTCGGGAATCAGACACAGTATCAGCATTTAAGTCTAGGCTGAAAACATATCTGTTTAGTCAAGCCTTTTGTTAATGGTGTTTATGAGGTAAAGGAGTAGATCTGGAGGGTCCTCAGACATAGAGTGTTTTGGTAAACTGGGATGTATGGATGCTGTCAGTCCCCACTCGCTTGCTCACTCGAGTTTGTTGATGGTGTAGTGGCTGGCTGCTTTATGTCCCGGGGCTCCCTCATGCCTGTGTTACCTTCTGGCTCTCTCCTTTTAGTTATGCTGTCATAGTTAGTTGCCGGAGTCCCTGCTTGTACTCGGTGCAATAGGTATACTGCTCCTACTTATTCAGGTGACATTGGGCATACCTAACAACCTGTGTTTTCTTTCCCTCCCCCCCACCCCAAATCTGTCCCTCTGAGTTACATGGAGTCAACAGGAAATCTTTTGGTGGAGAGGGTGGAGACCTCGACTGGCTATCGTAGCCTGCAGGGAATCGGCCGTCAGACATTCTGTCGCATGTCCCAGACCCGGTGAAATGTAACTGAATTGTCTTGGCCAGCCCTAAGGGTCCCATCTGCATCTCATCATTGCTGAGGAGTGTGCTCCCATCACCCAATCAAGCATCCAGCCAGAGCAGGTCATGATATATTTTTTACCATATTAACATGCCATTGTTGTGCGTTATGCCTGATGTAAAGACTCTCGTCTCTGCGAGCCTACCACACAGATTTAATACTTGTCATTTTTAGGGCATACCTAACAACCTGTGTTTTCTTTCTCTCTCTTCCCCCCCTCCCCCCAATCTGTCCCTCTGAGTTACATGTTGATCCTGGGATTGAGATGCTGGCCTCTTCTGCCCCTCGGACCTGCTTGATCCATCCTGGTGCCCTGTGTCTGGTCGGAGTTTTATCACACCGCTCCTGTGAAGGATGGCCCCATGAGGACAGTTGAGGGTTATACCTGTTAAAACTATTAATATTATAGTCAGGCTGTCTGTTGTTGCCCAAATGAGGATGGGTTCCCTTTTGAGTCTGGTTCCTCTCGAGGTTTCTTCCTCATGTCGTCTGAGGGAGTTTTTCCTTGCCACTGTCGCCACAGGCTTGCTCATTGGGGATAGATTAGGGATAAAATTAGCTCATGTTTTAAGTCGTTCAAATTCTGTAAAGCTGCTTTGCGACAATGTTTATTGTTAAAAGCGCTATACAAATAAACTTCATTTGATTTTGATTTTATTTGATATGTTTGGGCCTGCCAGGTCTGTCTGGCTTCCTCCTCCACCAGTGGGTCCAACTCACCACCAGGTGGTGATCAGTTGACAGCTCAGCCCCTCTCTTCACCTGAGTGTCCAAGACATAGGGCCAGAGATCAGATGAAACAACAACAAAGTCGATCATCGACCTCCAACCTAAGGTGTCCTGGTGCCACGTGCACTTATGCTCAAACATGGTGTTCATTATGGACAAACCGTGACGAGCACAGAAGTCCAATAACAAAACACCACTCGGGTTCAGATCGGGGAGGCCATTCCTCCCAACCATGCCCCTCCAGGTGTCACTGTCGTTGCCCACATGAGTGTTGAAGCCCCCCAGTAGAACAATGGAGTCCCCAGTCTGAGCACCTCTCAGTACCTCTCCCAGGGACTCCAAGAAGGCCGGATACTCTATACTGCTATTCGGCCCGTAGGCACAAACAACAGCAAGAGCCCTCTCCCCAATCTGAAGGTGCAGAGAGGCAACCCTCTCGTTCACTGGGGTAAACTCCAACACATGGTGGCTGAGCTGGGGAGCTATAAGCAAGCCCACACCAGCCCGCCACCGCTCATCATGGGCAACTCCAGAGAAGTGGAGAGTCCAGCCCCTCTCGAGGAGCTGGGTTCCAGAGCCCAAGCTGTGCGTGGAGGTGAGCCCGACTATCTCTAGCCAGTACCTCTCAACCTCCCACACAAGCTCAGACTCTTTTCCACCCAGCGAAGTGACATTCCATGTCCCAACAGCTAGCCGCTGTGTTCGGGGATCAGGTCGTCGAGGCCTCTGCCTTCGACTGCCACCCAATCCACACTGCACCGGCCCATAAGGCTACTTCTGTGGGTGGTGAACCCACAGGAGGTCGGGCCCACGTCACCGCTTCAGGCTGAGCCCGGCCGGGCCCCGTGGGCAAAGGCCCGGCCACCAAGCGCTTGCATACGAGTCCCAACCCCGGGCCTGGCTCCAGGGTGGGGCCCCGGCTGTGCCATACCAGGCAACGTCACGGTCCTTGATCGATTATTATCCATAAGGGTTTTGGTGAACTGCTCTTGGTCTGGCCTGTCACCTAGGACCTGTCTGCCTAGGGAGACCCTAACAGGGGCGTAATGCCCCCGACAACATAGTTCCTAGGATCATTCAAGCACACAAACCCCTCCACCACAATAAGGTGGCAGTTCTAGGAGGGGAAATAAGAGCCCTTTTGAAGAATAATTAAACCACATGGGCACACACACAATCCCTATAATATAACGTGGATTCGTTTGTATTGCTAATATAATACAAGCATTATACTATTTATAGCCTACTCTAAATGAGGAAATATCCCTTTTGTCTCATTTCCACAATGATTGTACAGGATCACTCAGGATTCTTGACTTGTCAATTGCAAACAAAGGTAAAAATGTTTACCTCTAATCTTCTCTTTTTTGGTTGAGTGTTGCTGGTCTGTTTCTTCTTTGACTCCTTGATTTTGTGTTTGAATTTTGTCTGAACAGCGTCAGGTTTGAGCCTTCTCTGTCTGACACTGACATCTAAGCTCTCCAACAGATGGGAATTCTTCAAAAATGAATCAATGCTCCCCCCTGGAAGTGATCGGAGCACAGAGTGGCGTATTTACCCGGCTGCCAACCCTCTCGCTTCACGCGCACAATCCACTCTCTCCGCCTCTTCTCCTCTCTCAGAAAAAGTTTCTTCCTGAACTGGTCCCATTGTTACAGTTCACTGCACAACAATAAGGCATGTTTTTTTCTTTGGAAATTCCCAAACGCACGTCTGCACTCAAGCCAAACGGCAATGCAAAGAAACTGAAGTGAACTCAACTCAAGCGATTTGTTTGTCTTGAATGACGTTATGCATCGAGTGGTCCTGAAAATCACCAAGCAGCAATTCGCCGCGATCCACGCTAACTTATATATAAAGTTTCAAATGTGCATAAATTGAAAACCTTTGCCTATGACCTTTAAAGCTGTAGGCATGTTGTGTAAATCAAATGGTGCTAACTCCCCCCCCCCCCCCCCCCCCGAAAATTGATTTTAATTCCAGCTTGTAATGCAACAAAACAGGACAAACATGAAGGGGGGTGAATACTTTTGTAAGACACTATGTTTTATTAAGGATAATGCAATACAGTTCATGCCGTTTAGTACCACAGGTAGTATATAGATGTTAAAAATCTTTGTTTTAACTCTCATTGGTATGCGTGTTGATTTCAAGATGTGCTCTTTTTTAGAGAATGCAGCCCATCCTTTGGATATTCTATGTTTCACAGCTACCAGTTTGAGAGGTTGTGGCCGAGGTATACAAAGTTCTGAACTTGCTTTATTCTTTGCTTCTTTATTGTGGGGGTAAGTTGTGGTTGAGTTTTATCAGTTGTTATACATTCAGTTTTGGAGATATTAATTTTCAGTCCAACTCCTTTAGAGTATTAAAGTAAACTTTACCTTAAAGTTTACTTAAAGTTAAATAGTTAATATTTTACTTTAAGTAAACTAATATAATAGTACCTAATATTCCTCCTCAGAGAAAGTATTTAACTTAAAGTTTCAAAAGTCAAATTCCCTTCCCATGCGATGTGGTGCATAGGGCGGTGCCGATCGCCGTTTCCATAGCCCTCTGCCTCTCGCCTATTACATAGCTAGGGTTACAGTGGGGGGCTAGTCCTCTGGTAACTGCGAGAGTTTGACTCCCCACCCGCATCTGTATTGCCAGACAGCAGTAGGTACCATTTTTATGATGGTCTTTGGTATGACCCGACCATGAACTCACGAGCTCCCGATTGAGAGGCGGACATGCTAACCACTACTAGGCCAACTTGCAGTAACTTAAAGTTTACTTAAAGTTAAATAGTTAGTCTGAGGAGAAATATTAGTGAAGCTAAGATTAGCTGGCTGGCTTGTTAGTATAGTTAATGTCACTAAATTATTGTTTTTCAGTGTTCAGGGTTTTATTTGCATTTTTATTGGGCTGCAAAACAATGAATAGATACTCTGGAAAATAATAACCAAGTTAAAACAGATAAAATGCTTTCAATAACATGAAATGTGTCTGACTTTATAATTGAGTTGTTCATTGGTGTGATTCAGCAAACTGCTAATTAGAAAGAAAACTAATAGGAAAGAAATCTAACAGGAAGAGAAATCTAAAAGAAAACTAATAGGAAAGAAAACTCCCTGCTGTACCCTGACCCCCATATGGATCCAATCCCCTTTGAGGAACCTGAGCCCCTGCTGTACACAGAACCCTTTGATGAACCCAACCCCCTGCAGTACCCCGACCCCTTTGAGAAACCAAATCCCCCCCCCCCCCCCCCCCATATCCTGACCCCTTTGAGGAACCTGATCCCCATATGGATCCCATCCACTTTGATGACCCCGATCCATTCAAGGAACCCCTGTGTGATTTCTGTAGACTGTATCCATGACAATGAAGAAGCCCCTCCTCATAGAAGGCAGTGCTTGAATCCCGATGAAGAACCTGAGGAGGCTTCATGAGGAGGCCCATCCCAATTCCAATGAGAATTCTTCCATTATTTATGAGCAGGCTTTAACCCTCAATAACTCATACACATCATCACAAAATGTATGGCAAGTATCTGTGGTGGGTGGCACGGTGGTGTAGTGGTTAGCACTATTGCCTCATAGTAAGAAGATTCTGGGTTCTAGCCCAGTGGCTGACGGGGGCCTTTCTGTGTGGAGTTTGTATGTTCTCCCTGTGTCTGCATGGGTTTCCTCTGGGTGCTCCAATTTCCCCCACAGTCCAAAGATATGCAGGTTAGGTTAACTGGTGGCTCTAAATTGACTGTAGGTGTGAATGGTTGTCTCTATGTGTCAGCCTGGCAACTTGTCCAGGGTCTTAGTCAGCTGGGATAAGCTCCAGCTTGCCTGTGACCCTACACAGGATAAGTGGTTATGGATTATGGATGGATGGATGGATGGATGGATGGATGGATGGAAGTATCTTTGGTGATAAGAGTTTTACCCCCAGACTCTAGGACTTTTTTTTCCCTTTTTTTCTTCTTTTTTTAATTTGTGGTAAGTATTTCACCCCTTTAAAACAAGAGGTGCAGTGCGAATCACCTTTTTTAACTTATCTCTTATATTGTCATGAGGTCATTGTTAATTGGTGAGTCTGCCTTTAATAATAATAATAATAATAATAATAATAATACATTTTTAATATAAAGCAGTTACAGCAATTATTTTTAAAAATAGTCTGTCGGTTTATAATTCTGGTTTGTGCTAAAAGTGCAAACATTTTACTGTAGAATGTTATGATTTATGCTTTAGTATAATTAATGTTATAAATTAATAGTAATCAAATTAAAACATGATTCTTGCAGTGGGGGCATGGTTGAACACAAGTTTGTGAATGGAGGGCAAGGCCAGGGAAGGTGAGTGGAAAAGTGATCACACCTGTATATTATTAATGATGTGTGTAGGCATTATGGTAAATAGAGTTAATTAACATAGAAAATAGGTCAGTCCAACATAGAGTATAAAATACAATATTATTTTAGAGGACCTTACACATATACACATAGTTGCAGTCAGAAATTTACATACAGTGACATGAATGTCATCTTGGATATGAATGTCATGGCAATATTTGGGCTTTCAGTAATTTCTTTGAACTATTCTTTTTCTGTGGCAGAATGATTGTATAGCATACACCTTTAATTAAAAAAAGCATTAGAATTTGGTGCATAAGTTTTAATTTTCTTTGGGTTTTCTGAAATCAACACAGGGTCAAAATTATACATACAGGGTCAAAAATTTACATCCGCTCACTTAGTTTATTAATTCAGAGGTGCTGAAACTTCCAAAATGTGTCTTATCTTGCCATGACCAAGGTCTCTTAACTTCCTGTTAGTGAGTATGATTGACTACAACTGGTAGCTTCTCTGTGCCTTCATAAAAAGGGTTTGTTTACAGCACTCATTGGATTGACCAACACACAGTTGCTAGAAGGGGAGAGCTAGAAGGTAACCCTCATGCCTACCTTCTAGCTCTCCCCTTTTAGTTATGCTGTCATAGTTAGTTTTGCCGGAGTCCCTGCTTGCACTCAGCGCAAAATGTATACTGTTTCTACTTATTCAGGTGACATTGGGCATACCTAACAACCTGTGTTCCCCACCCCCGTCTGTCCCTCTGAGTTACATGTCAATCCTGAGATCAAGAAGCTGACCTCTTCTGCTCCTCAGACTTGCCTGATCCATCCTATGTCTGGTTGGAGTCTCATCACATTGCTCCTGTGGAGGATGGCCCCATATGGACAGTTGAAAGTCACACTTGGAAGATGCTCTGGATACTTACAGTAATGCTTTTATGGCCAAGGACTACAGTTGACTTGCTAACTTTAGGACTGCAGTTGTCATGAACAGTTTTACACTCAAGTTTCCATCAATGAAGAGCTATAATATCAGTGAAACTGACTTCATGTTAAAACTGTTAATGTTATAGTCATGTTGCCTGTTGTCACCCAAATGAGGATGGGTTCCTTTTTGAGTCTGGTTCCTCTCAAGGTTTCTTCCTCATGTCATCTGAGGGAGTTTTTCCTTGCCACCATCGCCACAGGCTTGCTCACTGGGGATAGATTAGGGATAAAATTAGCTCATGTTTTGTCATTCAAATTCTGTAAAGCTGCTTTATCCTGTCCTACAGGGTCGCAGGCAAGCTGGAGCCTATCCCAGCTGACTACGGGCGAAAGGTGGGGTACACCCTGGACAAGTCGCCAGGTCATCATAGGGCTGACACATAGACACAGACAACCATTCACACTCACATTCACACCTACGGTCAATTTAGAATCACTAGTTAACCTAACCTGCATGTCTTTGGACTGTGGGGGAAACCGGAGCACCCGGAGGAAACCCACGCGGACACAGGGAGCACATGCAAACTCCACACAGAAAGGCCCTTGTCGGCCACGGGGCTCGAACCCGGACCTTCTTGCTGTGAGGCGACAGCGCTAACCACTACACCACCGTGCCGCCCCAAGCTGCTTTGTGACAATGTCTATTGTTAAAAGCACTATAGAAATAAACTTGACTTGACACAATAAAATGGGAAAATCCCAGGAGCTCAGTGCAGATCTGAGAAAGAGGATCACAGATGTCACCAGTGATGCTGATGGCTCTGGGGGTGAGACGGGGGTGATAGATATCCGTAAGGGAGGGCTGAAGGGTACCGATGATCTTGCTGGCCGTGTTCACTATGCATTGCAGAGTCTTCCGGCAGGAGGCACTGCAGCCTCCGTACCACACAGTGATGCAGCCAGTGAGGACACTCTCAATGGTGCCCCTGTAGAATGAGCACATGATGGGGTTGGGACTCATGCACTCCTCAGTTTGCGGAGGAAGTAGAGGTGAGTTTCAGCCTTCTTGGCCAGTGATGTGGTGGTGTTGGACTAGGAGAGGTCCTCAGTGATGTGCACCCCTAGGAATTTGGTACTGCTCACCCTCTCCACTGCAACACCATCGATGGTCAGAGGGGGATGCTGTGAGTGACCTCTTCTGAAGTCGACTACAATCTCTTTGGTCTTCTCCACGTTCAGGAAGAGATTGTCTTTACTCCTCTAGACCAGTTGGCTCACCTCGTTCCTGTAGTTGGCTTCATTGTTGTTAGTGATGAGGCCCACCACATTTGTGTCATCCGCAAACTTGATCAAGTCAAGTCAAGTTTATTTGTATAGCACTTTTAACAATAAACATTGTCACAAAGCAGCTTTACAGAATTTGAACGACTTAAAACATGAGCTAATTTTGTCCCTAATCTATCCCCAATGAGCAAGCCTGTGGCAATGGTGGCGAGGAAAAACTCCCTCAGACGACATGAGGAAGAAACCTCGAGAGGAACCAGACTCAAAAGGGAACCCATCCTCATTTGGGCAACAACAGACAGCATGACTATAACATTAACAGTTTAATATGAAGACAGTTTTGTTGACGTTGTAACTCTTCATTGATAGAAACTTGAGTGCAAAACTGTTCACGACAACTGTAGTCCTAAAGGTAGCAAGTCAACTGTAGTCCTCAGCCATAAAAGCATTACTGTAAGAGTCCAGAGCATCCTCCAGGTGTAACCCTCAACTGTCCTCATGGGGCCATCCTCCACAGGAGCGATGCGATAAAACTCCAACCAGACACAGGGCACCAGGATGGATCAAGCAGGTCCAAGGGGCAGAAGAGGCCAGCATCTCAATCCCAGGATCAACATGTAACTCAGAGGGACAGATTGGGGGGGGAGGAGAGAGAAAACACAGGTTGTTAGGTATGCCCTAAAAATGACACAAGTATTAAATCTGTGTGGTAGGCTCGCAGAGACGAGAGTCTTGACATCAGGCATAATACACAACAATGGCATGTTAATATGGTTAAAAAAATATCATGACCTGCTCTGGCTGGATGCTTGATTGGGTGATGGGAGCACACTCCTCAGCAATGATGGGATGCAGGTGGGACCCTTAGGGCTGGCCAAGACAATTCAGTTACATTTCACCAGGTCTGGGACATGCGACAGAATGTCTGACGGCCGATTCCCTGCAGGCTACGATAGACAGTCAAGGTCTCCACCGTCTCCACCAAAAGATTTCCTGTTGACTCCATGTAACTCAGAGGGACAGATTTTGGGGGGGGGGAGGGAAAGAAAACACGGGTTGTTAGGTATGCCCAATGTCACCTGAATAAGTAGGAACAGTATACATATTGCACTGAGTACAAGCAGGGACTCCGGCAACTAACTATGACAGCATAACTAAAAGGGGAGAGCCAGAAGGTAACACAGGCATGAGGGAGCCCCAGGACATAAAGCAGCCAGCCACTACACTGTCAACAAACTCGAGTGAGCAAGCGAGTGGGGGACTGACAGCATCCATACATCCCAGTTTACCAAAACACTCTATGTCTGAGGACCCTCTAGATCTACACCTTTACCTCATAAACACCATTAACAAAAGGCTTGACTAAACAGATATGTTTTCAGCCTAGACTTAAATGCTGAGACTGTGTCTGATTCCCGAACATTACTTGGAAGGCTGTTCCATAACTGTGGAGCTTTGTAAGAAAAGGCTCTGCCCCCTGATGTAGCCTTCACTATACGAGGTACCAGCAGATAGCCTGCACCTTTTGATCTAAGTAGGCGTGGTGGGTCACAGAGGAGTAGAAGTTCACTCAGGTACTGTGGTGCGAGACCATTTAGTGCTTTAAAGGTCAATAGTAGTATTTTATAATCAATACAAAATTTGATTGGGAGCCAATGCAGTGTGGATAAGACAGGCGTGATGTGGTCATATTTTCTAGTTCTAGTAAGGACTCTTGCTGCTGTATTTTGAACTAACTGGAGCTTGTTTATGCACTTATTGGAACATCCAGACAGTAAGGCATTACAGTAATCCAACCTGGAGGTAATGAAAGCATGGACTAGTTTTTCTGCGTCATGTAATGACATTAAATTTCTTATCTTAGCAATATTTCTGAGATGAAAGAAAGCTATCCGGGTGATGTTATCAATGTGAATTTTGAATGAAAGACTGGGGTCAATAATCACTCCGAGGTCTTTTACTGCTGCACGTGAAGAAACAGAAAGGCCATCCAGAGTCACTGTGTAATCAGAAAACTTACTTCTAGCTGTATGTGGTCCTAGTACAAGTACTTCAGTCTTGTCAGAGTTAAGCAGAAGGAAATTAATAAGCATCCAGTTGATGCTTACTTGATGATGTGGTTGGTGTTGTAGATTGGTACACAGTCATGGGTCAGCAGGGTGAAGAGCAGCGGGCTAAGCACACACCCTTGTGGGCCCCTGTGCTCAGCATGATGGTCCTGGAGGTGTTACTGCCAACCCGCACGTTCTGTGGCCTCCCTGTAAGAAATCCAGCACCCAGTTACAAAGAGAGGTGTTGAGTCCCAAATGTCCGAGTTTTTGTATTAGCTGCTGGGGAATGATTGTGTTGAATCCCAAACTGTAATCCAAGAACAGCATTTGCACATAGGTGTTCTTTGAGTCCAGGTGAATGAGGGCTGGGTGTAGAGCAGCAGAGATAGCATCCTCTATGAACCTGTTTGACCTATATGCAAATTGGAACGGGTCATGAGAGGGAGGGAGAAAGGACTTGATGTTCTGCATGACCCCTCAAAGCACTTCATGATGATGGAAGTCAGTGCTACGGGCCGATAGTCATTATAGTTAGATGGGAGGGGCTTCTTTGCCACTGGTATGATAGCATAGCATTGAAACACATGGGGACAACAGCTTGGTTCAGGGAGATGTTAAAGATGTCAGTGAGGACATCCCTGAGCTCCATGGCACAGTCCTTCAGAACACGACCAGGTATGTTGTCTGGTCCAACTGCCTTACGTGGGTTGATCCTGGAGAGGGTCCTCTCCACGTTGGCTGGATCCAGACATACGACCTGTTCATCCATATTAGGTGTGCTGTATGTATATTTTTGACTGTGTTGATTTCAGAACACCCAAAGAAAATTAAAACTTGCGCACCAAATTCTAGTGCTTTCTTTTTAATTAAAGATGTATGCTGTACATTCTGCCACAGAAAAAGAACAGTTACAATCTTTCCAGTGTAGCATTCATCACTTGTGTTAGTGAAGGCCAACGCTAGCTTACCCATGACTTTTGTGCTGTTAGCATGGCAGTCCAATCACCTTCCAGCCAGTGTAGCATTCATCACGAGTGTTAGCGAAGGCCTACATGAGCTTATCCATGACTCAGTGCTGTTAGCATGGCAGTCCAATTACCTTCCAGGCAGTGTAGCATTGAGCAGGAGCATTAGCAAAGGCCAGTGCTACCTTACCCCTCTACTTGGTGCTGTTAGCGCGGCAGTCTAATTACCTTCCAGTTGGTGTAGTGTTAGTGAAGGCTAGCGCAGTCAATCCTATTATTATTATTATTATTATTATTATTATTATTATTATCATTATTATCCCTGTGTAATTTACTTAGTTACTTTTAAAATCAACTTCAACAGCTAGACATAGTGGAGCTACCTGGCAACTGAAATTTTCTCAGAATCTTCTGTCTTTAATGAAGCAAACCGGCTGGCCATGTTTGTTTACAAATTGTCACTGTCACTTGCTAACACTGAAGTTTTACATCTCCAATGTGTGAAGTTGTGTTGTCTTGACAATGTGCAATATTGTAACAATATTACATGCTCATTCTCCATTGGGTAGAGTGGCATAATACAGTGGTGCTTGAAAGTTTGGGAACCCCTTAGAATTTTCTATATTTCTGCATAAATATGACTTAAAACATCATCAGATTTTCACACAAGTCCTAAAAGTAGGTAAAGAGAACCCAGTTAAACAAATGAGACAAAAATATTATACTTGGTCATTTATTTATTGAGGAAAATGATCCAATATTACATATCTGTGAGTGGCAAAAGTATGTGGATCTTTGCTTTTAGTATCTGGTGTGACCCCCTTGTGCAGCAATAACTGCAACTAAATGTTTCCGGTAACTGTTGATCAGTCCTGCACACCGTCTTGGAAGAATTTTAGCCTATTCCTCCCTTACAGAACAGCTTCAACTCTGGGATGTTGGTGGGTTTCCTCACATGAACTGCTCACTTCAGGTCCTTCCACACCATTTTGATTGGATTAAGGTCAGGACTTTGACTGGGCCATTCCAAAGCATTAACTTTATTCTTCTTTAACCATTCTTTGGTAGAATGACTTGTGTGCGTAGGGTCGTTGTCTTGCTGCATGATCCACCTTCTCTTGAGATTCAGTTCATGGACAGATGTCCTGAGATTTTCCTTTAGAATTCACTGGCACAATTCAGAATACATTGTTCCATCAATGATGGCAAGCCGTCCTGGCCCAGATGCAGCAAAACAGGCCCAAACCATGATACTACCACATATGTAACATATGTTTCACAGATGGGATAAGGTTCTTATGCTGGAATGCAGTGTTTTCCTTTCTCCAAATATAACACTTCTCATTTAAACCAAAAAGTTATATTTTGGTCTCATCTGTCCACAAAACATTTTTCCAATAGCTTGTCCATGTGATCTTTACCAACTACATATGAGTAGCAATGTTCTTTTTGGCACACCATTATTGTTCAGTGTTCTCCTGATGGTGGACTCATGAATATTAACATTAGCCAATGTGAGAGTTGCTTAGAAGTTACCCTGGGGTCCTTTGTGACCTCGCCGACTATTACACGCCTTGCTCTTGGAGTGATCTTTGTTGGTCGACCACTCCTGGGGAAGGTAACAATGGTCTTGAATTTCCCCCATTTGTACACCATCTGTCTGACTGTGGATTGGTGGAGTCCAAACTCTTTAGAGATGGTTTAAACTTTTCCAGCCTGATGAGCATCAACAATGCTCTAAACATGTTTGTGGAAGTGTATCATGGCACGAACAAAGGAGATTTCTGAGGACCTCAGTTTTTCTGAGGTCCTCAGAAATCTCCTTTGTTCGTGCCATGATACACTTCCACAAACATGTTGTGAATAATCAGACATTGATAGATCCCTGTTCTTTAAATAAAACAGGGTGCCCACTCACATCTGATTGTCATCCCATTGATTGAAAACACCTGACTCTAATTTCACCTTCAAATTAACTGCTAATCCTAGAGGTTCACATAGTTTTGCCACTCACAGATCCAGATATTGGATCATTTTCCTCAATAAATAAATGACCAAGTATAATATTTTTGTCTCATTTGTTTAACTGGGTTCTCTTTATCTACTTTTAGGACTTGTGTGAAAATCTAATGATGTTTTAGTTCATATTTATGCAGAAATATAGAAAATTCTAAAGGGTTCACAAACTTTCAAGCACCACTGTACATGGAGGATAAGCGATATAACAATATTGCATGCTATCAGTAAACCCACTAGAAGGGAGTAGAATACATGTTTTTATTCCATGGAAAAATTGGTCTTTATGTATAATAATTAAATAATATTGACTGGCTTTGCGTGGTTTATCAGATATATTCCATTCAGCTAGCATGATATTGAACGAGTCAAAGACTGGTTCAATATGCTAGCTGAATGGAATATAGCTTATATACCATAAAAAGCCATTATTATTATTATTATTATTATTATTATTATTATTATTATTATACACTCTCCCAAATTGTTGATGTCCATTGGTAGGTTTTATTACCCTGGAAAAAGTATCCTGTATGTACAACCCCGATTCCAAAAAAGTACGGAATGCAATAATTTACAAATCTCAAAAACTGATATTGTATTCACAATAGAACATAGACAACATATCAAATGTCGAAAGTGAGACATTTTGAAATTTCATGCCAAATATTGGCTCATTTGAAATTTCATGACAGCAACACATCTCAAAAAAGTTGGGACAGGGGCAATAAGAGGCTGGAAAAGTTAAAGGTACAAAAAAGGAACAGCTGGAGGACCAAATTGCAACTCATTAGGTCAATTGGCAATAGGTAATTAACATGACTGGGTATAAAAAGAGCATCTTGGAGTGGCAGCGGCTCTCAGAAGTAAAGATGGGAAGAGGATTACCAATCCCCCTAATTCTGCACCGACAAATAGTGGAGCAATATCAGAAAGGAGTTTGACAGTGTAAAATTGCAAAGAGTTTGAACATATCATCATCTACAGTGCATAATATCATCAAAAGATTCAGAGAATCTGGAAGAATCTCTGTGCGTAAGGGTCAAGGGCGGAAAACCATACCGGGTGCCCATGATCTTTGGGCCCTTAAACGGCACTGCATCACATACAGGCATGCTTCTGTATTGGAAATCACAAACTGGGCTTAGGAATATTTCCAGAGAACATTACCTGTGAACACAATTCACCGTGCCATCCGCCATTGCCAGCTAAAACTCTATAGTTCAAAGAAGAAGCCGTATCTAAACATGATCCAGAAGCCCAGACATCTTCTCTGGGCCAAGGCTCATTTAAAATGGACTGTGGCAAAGTGGAAAACTGTTCTGTGGTCAGACGAATCAAAATTTGAAGTTCTTTATGGAAATCAGGGACGCCGTGTCATTCGGACTAAAGAGGAGAAGGATGACCCAAGTTGTTATCAGCGTTCAGTTCAGAAGCCTGCATCTCTGATGGTATGGGGTTGCATTAGTGCGTGTGGCATGGGCAGCTTACACATCTGGAAAGACACCATCAATGCTGAAAGGTATATCCAGGTTCTAGAGCAACATATGCTCCCATCCAGACGACATCTCTTTCAGGGAAGACCTTGCATTTTCCAACATGACAATGCCAAACCACATACTGCATCAATTACAGCATCATGGCTGCATAGAAGAAGGGTCCAGGTACTGAACTGGCCAGCCTGCAGTCCAGATCTTTTACCCATAGAAAACATTTGGCACATCATAAAATGGAAGCTACGACAAAAAAGACCTAAGACAGTTGAGCAACTAGAATCCTACATTAGACAAGAATGGGTTAACATTCCTATCCCTAAACTTGAGCAGCTTGTCTCCTCAGTCCCCAGACGTTTACAGACTGTTGTAAAGAGAAAAGGGGATGTCTCACAGTGGTAAACATGGCCTTGTCCCAACTTTTTTGAGATGTGTTGTTGTCATGAAATTTAAAATCACCTAATTTTTCTCTTTAAATGATATGTTTTCTCAGTTTAAACATTTGATATGTCATCTGTGTTCTATTCTGAATAAAATATGGAATTTTGAAACTTCCACATCATTGCATTCCGTTTTTATTAGGGCCCGAGCGCCGTTCGGTGTGAAGACCCTATTGTTTTTCGAAGGATTATTATTATTATTAGGGCCCGAGCACTGTTCGGTGCGAGACCCTATTGTTTTTCAAAGGATTATTATTATTATTAGGGCCCGAGCACCGAACGGTGTGAAGACCCTGTTGTTTTTCGAAGGAAAACAATAGGGTCGAGCACCGTTCAGTGCGAGACCCTATTGTTTTTTGAAAGATTCTTCCTCTTATTATTATTATTCTTCTGCTGTGTTTGGCCTTATTTGAGGCATTTCCCATGCACAAAAACTCATGAAATTTGGTATACACGTCAGTCATGGTCACTGCTACTCGGCCACTGACTTTTGGCCCCGGGCATGGCCCAGGGACTTCATAGCGCCCCTTTTCCATTTCCCATTGAAGTGAATGGGTAGAACTTTGGAATGATGATGTCATAAGGCCATTTGGAGTGAAATTACACATTGTCATTTTTAACGTACTCCTCCTAGATGGTTCATCAAATTCATGTCAAACTTGGCAGACATGATGCCAAGATTTTGCTGAAGTTGAATTGCTCAGGGAGTTTTGATATGTTGTAATATGTTGAAATACTATAACATATAATATGCCAAGATATTGCTGAATGTTGAACTGGATATTGTAAGATGATTCTGATACTCTTTAGTCGATATGGGCCTGTCTGGTTTCGCGCCACCAACTGGCCAAGGAAAGAATAGGGTTTTGAATATGTGTGTTTTGACACATGATGAATTTTAACATGCTCCTCCTAGACGGTTCATGAGATTCATGTGAAATTTGTTATATGTGATACCGAGATGTCGCTGATATTAAATCAAAAATTAGATTTTTGATATCTTGTAATATGTTGAAATGGCCTTATGATTTTCATATCTTGACACATAAACAGGAAACGTGTCAGAAAGCCACAGTACATTGACTGTATGGTCAGACACTTCTTACTTCAATAGATATTATGATTATTATGATAACCTGACGCCCAATGGGCCTGCCTGTTATAGCGCCACCACCTGGCCAAGCAGGAAATGTGCCAGAAATTGGCAATGCCTTAACTGATTGATCTGACACTTTACAAAATATTATTGTGATGATATTCACATGTGTAATTCAGATGCCTAGCACAGCGCCACCATCTGGCCAAGCAGGAAATGGGGAAAATATATTTAATTCATTGATGGATTGATCTGAAACTTTATAAAATATTGGATATCGTGAGTCTGATAACATATACAATTCTGTGCACACTCATACACACTCATAGTCATATGCATATTTATGCATACACACACACTCACAAGTATGCACTCACATGCACACGCAACATCTATGAGCACACTCTCTCTCTCACACACACACACACACACACACACACACACACACACACTCTCTCTCTCTCTCTCTCTCTCTCCCTCTGACAAACACATACACACACACACACAGAATAATAGCGGTGCTCCAGCAGAGCACCATACCTAAGAAAAAATGGTAAACCCATCAAGTCGATTTTTTGTGGTTTGTACGTGTACCACCAGTCATGCACACCACCTAGTGGTCAGTGTTAATAATTACCAGTCATACACACCGCCTCGTGGCCAGTGTTAGTAATTACCAGTCATACACACCACCTTGGGCGGCATGGTGGTGTAGTGAGGCGACAGCCTCACAGCAAGAAGGTCCGGGTTCGAGCCGCATGGCCGGCAAGGGCCTTTCTGTGCGGAGTTTGCAGGTTCTCCCCGTGTCCGTGTAGGTTTCCTCCGGGTGCTCTGGTTTCCCCCACAGTCCAAAGACATGCAGGTTAGGTTAACTGGTGACTCTAAATTGACTGTAGGTGTGAATGTGAGTGTGAATGGTTGTCTGTGTCTATGTGTCAGCCCTGTGATGACTTGGCGATTTGTCCAGGGTGTACCCTGCCTTTCGCCCATAGTCAGCTGGGATAGGCTCCAGCTTGCCTGCGACCCTGTAGGACAGGATAAAGCGGCTAGAGATAACGAGATGAGATGAGATGAGATGAGATGAGATGAGAGAACGAGACGAGATGAGACACACCGCCTCGTGGTCAGTGTTAGTAATTACCAGTCATACACACCGCCTAGTGGCCAGTGTTAGTAATTACCAGTCATACACACCGCCTAGTGGCCAGTGCTAGCCAGTAAAGAAATAAAACAAAAGAGACTGGCTATGATATAAGAAAATTCTACAACCCAGAAACAGATGGGAGCTCCGTTTTTAGGCAGTGCCTAAATCTATATAATAGTGACCTGCCATCATTGTGCATTTTGTTGCAGACATATGAAAACTCTGCATGTACACACACACACTGCAGACACAGGAAAGCTAAGATGACTTAAGATTACAGCGTGAGATAGAGATAAGGAGGAGACACACGTATAGTTCTGTACATATATAAATGTACATTTTCACACCACAGAAACACACACACACAGCCTTTGTCTGTCTATCTCTCATCCATCAAGCAGTCATGGTATTTGCAACATGCACATCACCTTTGAACATTTGATGAATATATGACATGTGACTGTTTTGTTGGGTGGCGGAATGTCCTGGGTTGCGGAACCACACGTGCAAGGGCCCGTCAAGGCTGCTAGCGGCTTTAATAATTATTATTATTTTTTTTTCTGTCGCATTTGGCCTTATTTGAGGCATTTCCCATGCACGAAAACTCATTAAATTTGATACACACATCAGTCATTGTAACCGCTACTCAGCCACAGACATTTGGCCCCGGGCATGGCCCAGGGACTTCATAGCGCCCCTTTTTCTATTTCCCATTGAAATTAATGGGTAGAACTTTGGAGTGATGATGTCATAAGGCCATTTGGAATGAAATTACACATGGTCATTTTTAATGTACTCCTCCTAGACGGTTCATCAAATTCATGTCAAACTTGGCAAACATGATGCCAAGATATTGCTGAAGTTGAACTGCTCAGGGATTTTTGATATGTTGTAATATGTTGAAATATTATAACATATGCTAAGATATTGCTGAATGTTGAACTCGATATCTTATGATTCTGATTCTGATACTCTTTAGCCGTTATGGCATCTTTATTAACATTCACAATCTTACGCCTTCTCTAGTCACGGTGGGGAGAACTCCAAACTCTTTTCATCTCTTTACAAACATAACACACCTGGGCATGTCCTAAACAAAATGTGGTGTCGCAACATGAGTTTCAGGCTTGTGACTTCAGGCTTTCACTGTGGTGAAAACGAAAACACTACACCTCATTAAACTGCATTACAATCACATATTACAAATTGTAACTTTACAAAATATTGGATATCGTGAGTCTGATGATATAACATATACAATTCTGTGCACACTCATACACACACAGTCATATGCATATTTATGCATACACATACACTCTCACAAGCATGCACTCACATGCATACGCTACATCTATGAGCACACTGTCTCTCTTTCACACACACACACACACACACACACACACACACACACACACACACACACACACACACACACACCTTCTCTTTCTCCCTCTCTCTCTCTCTCTCTCTCTCTCTCTCTCCCTCTGACAAACAGACACACACATAATAATAGTGACCTGCCATCATTGTGCATTTTGTTGCAGACATATGAAAACTCTGCATGTACACACACACACACACACACACACACACACACACACACTGCAAACACAGGAAAGCTAAGATGACTTAAGATTACAGCGTGAGATAGAGATAAGGAGGAGACACATGTATAGTTTTGTACATATATAAATGTACATTTTCACACAGTAGTCATGGCATTTGCAACATGCACATCACCTTTGAACATTTGATGAATGTATTTATTATTATTATTATTATTATTATTTTTCTGTCGCGCTTGGCTTTTTTTGAGGCATTTCCCATGCACGAAAACTCATGAAATTTGATACACACATCAGTCATTGTAACCGCTTCTCAGCCACAGATGTTTGGCCCCGGGCATGGCCCTGGGACTTCATAGCGGCCCTTTTTCCATTTCCCATTGAAATGAATGGGTAGAACTTTGGAGTTCTATCCAAAGTTTCTACCCTTTGGATGATGTCACGCCCAACAGGAATTGAAGTAATTGGGCTTATACACTGTAAAAAAAATATTTGTTGTTTTAACTTAAAAAAGTTAGTGCAAGGGCTGCCTTTAAATTTTGAGTTCACTGGAATTCACATAGTAAGTTAAATTGTTGTGAACTTACTATATTAATTTCAGTGAACTCAAAATTTTAAGGCAGCCCTTAAGGCAACCCTTGCACTAACTTTTTTAAGTTAAAACAACAAATCATTTTTTACAGTGTATGCGTTTGGACACATGGTCATTTATAACGTACTCCTCCTAGATGGTTCATCAGATTCATGTCAAACTTGGCAAACATGATGCTAAGATATTGCTGATGCCAAGAAATTGCGAAGGAATTTTTGACCTCCCTTTAGGATTTTTGATATCCCTTTGGGATTTTTTATATAAATGATGGACCCTAAAATGCTTTGCAGAATCATAAAGTCAATCAAGTGTAGGTCATAAAAAGAATATTCCCCGACACCTAATTATTTTTGTTTAGTGGACTGACAGCTTCTGATGATATTGACACGTCTAATTCACATGCCTAGCACAGTATCACCATCTGGCCAAGCAGGAAATGTGCCAAAGATTTTCAATGCTTTGACACACACACACACACACACACACACACACACACACACACACACACACACACACACACACACACACACACACACACACGGCAAAAAAAATCAAAAATCCCCCCCCCACACACACACACACACTGCAGACACAGGAAAGCTAAGATGACTTAAGATTACAGCGTGAGATAGAGATAAGGAGGAAACATGTATAGTTTTGTACATATATAAATGTACATTTTCACACCACGGAAAAACACACACACTTAGAGTCTTTGTCTGTCTATCCCTCATCCGTCAAGCAGTCATGGCATTTGCAACATGCACATCACCTTTGAACATTTGATGAATATATGACATGTGACTGTTTTGTTGGGTGGCGGAATGTCCTGGGTTGCGGAACCACACGTGCGAGTGCCCGTCAAGGCCGCTAGCGTCTTTAATTTACAATTTGTACTTTGTCCCAACTTTTTTGGAATCGGAGTTGTATAATAATTAAATTATATTGACTGGCTTTGCGTGGTTTACCAGATATATTCCATTCAGCGAGCATGACATTGAACGAGTCGAAGACGGGTTCAATATGCTTGCTGAATGGAATCTAGCTTTCTACCATAAAAAGCCATTATTATTATTATTATTATTATTATTATTATACACTCTCCCAACTTGTTGATGTCCATTGGTATGTTTTATTCCCCTGGAAAAAGTATCCTGTATGTATAATAATTCCTGATTTTTCACTCTCATGACATCACTCCCAATGTTTTCTTGCTGACTTGAAGCGCGTTGTCAAAATGGTGAACTGGTTCAAAATTAAAATACTTTGTTTTTTGTGGCTCTGTCTATATTTAGACATATTATATAAAGAAAACTACAACATGTAATATTCTGTGTGTGTGTGTGTGTGTGTGTGTGTGTGTGTGTGTGTGTGTGTGTGTAAACGAATAACATTATTCTGTCTTATATAATTTCCCCTTAACCAGGTTCCAGATAACCTGTATTCATGAAATTTTACATGTTTAGTAAATATCCATATTTAGGAGAGAGGATTGTTACATTCTAAACTCAAAATGAAAAAAAAAAAAGTTATGACTGCCTGTCATGTTTTCTTCATTTCAAAGACATTATTTTCCAATAAACTATATTGCAAAGAACTCTCTTTTGGGAATATTAACTAAAAATAATTGTAACATCAATTAAATTGTAATTTAATTGTAACAATGTAAGTAAACAACTTAACTGTAACATCCAAAGACAGTTGTTTTTTTTTTTTTTTGGCTTTATGTTTCCAAATTCATACATATTTACCGATTTTCTGCTTTGAACAGGACACTTATTTTAGGTGATGAACTCTTAAGGATTTCATGGTGTATCCTGACTCTAATGATAACAAACATAGAACTCAGAACACAGAACCAGGAACAGAATACAGGCTGCGTGTCTCTGACTGTGACCGGTCGGTGTTCGAATTCCTGTAGTTTTAAAATCACGCAGAGTCTGCGTGATTTTAAACTACAGGAATACTCTGCGTGATTTTAAACTGCAGGAATTCCAACACTGAAAACGGGATGCACGCGCTCTAAATCGTCCGCTGTGGAGAGAAAAGATCCGTGAAGCCAAGAAATGAATCTCCGATCAGGTGATTAGATGGGTTATATCTCACTTTACAAGAAATATTATCAACTACACACAGGCTCAGTTGATTGCAGCAGTTCATTTGTGGTGTCTGGACAATACAAATTTATGTTGACATTGATTGATGATTGATTGCCACGCAATATTAAATCCCTATATATGACTAATATGCCAATGGCTGCTATGGTATGGCCGTCGGCTGGCTGGTTCTGCATAGGCTACATGTAACATATGATTAAATTATGTCAGGGAAACTATTTGTGTCTACATAAACACAAATTGTTGTTGGCCTGTTAAATAAACTTCGTTGGGGCAAATAGACCACCACTGTAGATATTCAATAAACCACTCGAACTTTTGAGCTCGCCTGGCACACTGATCATACAGACCCTCTGCTGTAAATTCAACATAACCAGGCTACATGGAGCGTTTGTTGTGTATCAACATAATTCGATCGGCTACATTGTTGATACATTCCATATATTAATGTGGAACGGTCGATGACTTACCATCCATTTTCATCTTGGAAAAATCCAACAGAAGTGCAATGTGGGAAATAAGGCCGGACCGGCGGACATTGACCGGTAATTTTCGCATTTGTCCATCTGTATTTCAAAAGCATCAAGCCGGATGGCCCATGAAAAATTGAAAAGATATGGGTCTAATCTACTTCTAATTTTCTTCAAAATGTTACACTGGGCGAATACATTATGTCGTAACACGGTCTGCGAAACGGGGTTTCCGTGGGCCCGACTTTAAAAAGTCATAACTCGGCTACCGATGGTCCTAGCTTCGCCAAAATTTATAGGCACGTCCCTCTCCCCGAGACCTTTCGAACCAGCACAGGAACGGCCCGCTATTCGCCCCGGAGCCCCCGTAAAACTTCAATTAAGCCATGGCTCAAGGCGCTCGCGCGCGGGGAGTTTAAAAATTCATAACTCTGCTACCAAAGGCACCTCCCTCTCCTCGAGTGGCACACTAAATAAGACAATAATACACTCAGTATTCACTGTTGTTTTTATTGCATGATGCAGTTTAATTGGTGTTTTAGGGTTGACAGTATCTGCAGTGGCGGCTCCTGAAATTTTTTTCGGGGGGGGGGGGATTTTCCCCCGTTATATCTACACGGACTATAAATGTCCACAGGACTGAAGTAAATTGACCTAGGTAGCAAGTCAACTGTTCTACAGAATGTTCTGTAAATAGATTTTGTACTTCAAACTCCATGACCAGCAAGAATTTTACAGACTGTGCAACTTGAGGACAAACAGGAAAGTGCACTTACTGTAACAAAACATTGTAAATAGTTGGCTAACATAACAATAGCAGTTGAACAAAGAGATGAGTGGATCTTTAGATCCTGCAATTACTGGTATTTATCAAGGATATTCCCAAAGTGCTAACTCTCAGAGCAAAGTGTGGCAAATATAAAAATGCACATTGAAAACATCAAAAGTGAACAGATTCTGTGACTGTGTGTGTGTGTGTGCGTGTGTGTGTGAGTCACGAAGTCAACCAAACCCAGAAAAACACCACGGTGACTGGAGCCCTCAGTTTCGTCTTTGCCTCGTAGAGCTAACTCGAACACTCCACAAAATTTCACGCATTGGATGAGCCGGTTTAATATGTGCCTATTCTTGCTCACCTCATCGTTGTGGCGGTGAACTGCTAGCCTGTAGCCCTCATCCGGTTGTGTAGTGATGTTCACTCTCCCAAAAGCCGAAAATTTCAGGCAGCTGCCCATGTGAATCTTTGATGACTCATGCTTTTTTATTTTCTCCGACAAATGATGCATGTCCAAAGCTCCAGTGACCGTCCAAGCAGTGTTGTCCGTGGAGCCACCTCCAGGGTGGAAAAGTAAGTAGGGGGAGCAGAAAACCGCTGAGGCGTCCTTGCAGCCAGCTCGCCAGGATTTGCGCTGGGACCATGTTGAAGTAAAACCTCGAGTATATGATTTTCCCCCCTTGTCGAAATTTGTTTTATGTTTAGATTTGGTCGAGAAGGGTCCAGCTTGTTTTGTTGCCAATTTAGCTCGATTTGATCACTGACTAAATGGAACTTCTTTTAAGGACCGCACTGAATTGCTTTCCGCATCCATCTCACCTGAGAAACTGAGCGGATCGAACGCAACTTTGCTGCGCTTCGCAGTGACGTAAGCACGTTAGGGCAAGCCCCCCCCGGAACCCATAGAGATTGCATTGAAGTGTCAGTCAGGAGAAAAAAAATATATTAACATGGGACTCTATCAGTGAACTCTTGGGCGATTTTCAGCGTGACTGATATCGCCCCAAAAGGGGCGGTACTCTAGAAGCAAGACCACCCTGATTGGACAGTGATACCCAGAGACAGATTAAAATGGTCTCGAGCAGCGCTGGTGAAAGTTTGTTTTAAAAAAAGAAAAAAAAACCTTTTTTTTTCGTTTTGGTAGTGCGTCGCCCAATCGCCCTTATGCACCCTTGAGTATCTGATTGATCCAGTCCGTTGATTAAGAGTTCGGTTTACATGAAACTTTGCAGTACAGTATTAAGTGCCAAACTGCCAATCAATGGTTGTTATTATGTGCATTTTTTTTCATTCATTTGTAGGATATAGATCTATATTTGAGTTTTTATTTTCTAAGTTATTTTCAGATTTTAGTCTGAAAGCCAAATTATATGTCTAGTTCTGAGTCCTTCTGAAAGTCACAAAGTTTGTCACAAAGTTACTTGGAATCTCGTACTCTCTTAAACTCTTAGTTAATGACTACATTTCTCAGACTTATTATAAACGTATTATAAAAAAGTCATTGCTGACATAATGTTTCATGAGTGTTATTATAGTACCTATATATGAGTACCAGTAAATTAACTGAAAAAAATAACTCACAAGATTTACTTAAAAAATATATTGTAAGTATTTGCATGCAAATGATTTAAGTAAAATTTAATGCTGCAATATCAAGTAACACTCACTTGCCAGTATTAAGTAAATTTTACTTACCATAAGTTTTATAATTAATTTTTAATTTGTTTATATATTTAAGGATCTTATCAGTCTTATTTTATTACATATTCATCAAATTATCATGGCTGGTATATCACTGTTTTTTTTTTACACAATGTGACACTATGTCACTTTAGGATGCGCTACTTTGATACTGTCTAATGTTTACTGTTTTTAAACATTTCTGCAATATTTCAAATGTTTGTATGTTAAGTGTGTCCTTTGTTTTAAATGTTTTGTATGAGTGGAGATCACTTGGCTGCACACCAAATCTACCTTTGGGTACAAATAAAGTTATCTAATCTAATCTAATAAAACATAACAGTTGTGAAGATATTAAGTAACATTTACTTAATTACATCTAAGTTTTCAGTTATATTTATTTAAACAAATTAAGTAAAGTCTACTTGTTTTTCATAGGCAAGAACATAATTTTACTCAAAATTTTAAGTAAATTTTATATATCTGTAGTATTTGCTGTTATGAAGTAATTTAGTAGATTTTAATTATTTTCTTGTGCTTGACATTTTAATTTACTTGCTTGCATTACGTTACATTACTCATTAAAATTAGGTAATCATTGTCATTATTCTTTTGATAAATGTTACCAAATAAATTTAACCAATATTCTATGCATTTAATATATCTATCACATATCACACAACTAAATTACAATGCAATTAAACTGTTTATTTTTCATTTTAAACAGTTTAACAAACAAGAACCGGCAAAGCAAATCCACTACTATTGTGGATTGAATTGCCCAATCCTTTATGGGGCAGCCATAAATTTTACAATGGCATGACTGACATAAAAAGAACAAACAGACAGTATTACATAGTATACACTGCATCCAATACACTATTGGGGCAAAATATTAGGAACACTGTCAATATAATGCACTATAATGGTAGACCAGCACCATCCACCACAACTTCAGTAATAAACATAAAGTCAAATTATCACCTTTCTAACAATGTAAATAAAAACTGAGCATGTAGAAGCTTAACAAAAGTAGCAGCTGGCAGAACTGTTGTACTGGAAATAATTGCATTAGATTGTGCAGGTGTCCCAATACTTTTGTACATGCAGTACAGATCTATATAGTCCTTTTCAAATATGCAGTGAAAAACTTACAACCCTCTGAAACAGAGTTTCAACATTCATTACAGAAATATAATACTCAGATATTCAAGAACGTTTACCACACACAAACATGCTCAAAACAACTTCTGGGAGAGGGTCAGGACAGAAACAGCCTCTTAAACTTTGAGCAGTGGTGTAAGGATTATGTATACCCCTATTTAAATGAAAAAAAAAATCTACAAGTACTGCATTAATAGTAAAAGTGCATTATATTGTACTGCATTAGAATTTGTACTAACAGTAAATTAAAGATGTATCTCCAGCAAAAGGTATTTAAAGTAAGACTAAGTAAATTTTTTAAAGAAAAATATCCAAATTTGTATCATACTACTGAAAGGTTGGTATGACTGGTAAACAACAAATACACAGTATTACACATTATACACCACATCCAACATAGATCTGGTAATATAGTCACTTCTCAAATATGCAATTAAAATCTTAGAAACCTACACACTGAAACAGTGCAATTTCAACATTTAAATCAGTCCTCTAGACTAGTGCACTTTTAAGAATGCAATTAAAACATTAATGAAATAAAATCAACATAATTAAAAATGAACATCTTAAGGTGTCTAACCATTCTAGATGAAGAATAAAATCTTTACTGTAATTAATAGATACCTTATTTGACAAAAAATGAAAAACATTTATGGCAGGCAACTTCTCACTCGTAAACCAAGATGAACTGGAACTCAGTACATCATGGACGTAGCATCATGCATGGACCCTTGTGAAGAAATGCCAAGAATTATCTTGGCATTTCTTCACAAGGGTCCATGCATGATGCTACGTCCTCAACAAGGGTCCATGCATGATGCCACATTTTTCTCCTCTAGGATGACAAAGTCATGACATGCATTTAGGAAAGCAATTTCAACTTCAAGGTGTTTACTTTTGGGGACAGTTTAAATCCATCCAGCTCCAGCAAGAGTTTTTGGAAGACTTCAAAAGTGTAGTGCAAAGTGGGAGGGTATGCCAAGTTCAGGGCATAAATCAGTCCCATGAGCAGTGAGCAAGCTTTCGCTGTTACACCCTGGCAAAATCTCATGGCCTTCGACAAGGATGGAGACATCAACTGGATGCTCATCAGCACCATGGACAACGAGTATTTTGAGGATGTGGTTACTGACATCACTCCGACTGTCCTCCTGCATACAATGTACAACAAAGAAGAAGAATGTTATTGAGAAACAAATACTAGAACTGCATGAATCATTCAAAGTGACTTCATTATCAGGGAAGAATGAACACAAGAACATCTTAAACTAAACTACTTCGGTGAGGATATCGGAGCTTAAACCCTGGCAGAAGGTTGCCTTGAGTGCTGGTTCATTCTACCCACCTACTGCCACTAGTGTATGGAACTCCAGGGAATATTTGGCCACTCTCCTCTCTCCTTGCTGGGTTGTGAATAGCCTTTCTCCGACTTCCATGCCCTCTTGCTGATGATCAAACACTCATTTAAATAACTCAACAAAATGATCATGAGGTTGTGTGCTCACTGCCATGCTCCCATCGTTGGCCCACATCGTTGTTTTGCTAGTGAGAAGGTTAATGAACTGTGCGATCTTCTGTTCTTCCGTAGTGCCTGTGAGGGTCATGAAATACAATGAACACTGGTGGAGGAAGCCCTTGCATTCTGATACCTCTCCAGAGAACCTTTCAGTTCAAGGAACCATCATGGCAACACTTGTGGAGGACGTGGGACATGTCAGGAGGGCCTGTGAGACAACGGCTGTTAATTGTGACATACAAGTATTTAGTTCACTTAATATCTGCTGGTGGTCTCTCAACAGTCATCCCTGCACATTAAGAGCAGTTTGCTCCACCTCTGCTGCATCTATGGTGGCAGTATCCTCTCAGGGTGCAGGTGCACTTACAGATGCAGGTGCAGAGGAGAGCGGGCGCATCACAAACTGGCAGCCAAATCTGAATCATGAGGCGAAGGGCAAGGTCAGGGTCAGGCAGTAGTTGGTCGATGTAGTGTCAGAGACCAGATGGAGATCAAGGTCGGAAATAAACAGAAACAAGGTCAAAGTCATGGATATACTGTAACTGGAAATAAGGGCTTGGTACGGTCAGGTGGGAAACACAGCGATACTTCACAAGAACTGTTTGTCTGAGCAGTGCTTATATGGGGAGCTGATTACTGGGGAATGGGAAACAGGTGTTTTCTTAATATTCTGGAGAGGAGGGGCACTGTGGTGCTTGGGAATTAGTGTCCATAGCGGCCATGTTTGGAGGCCACTCTGAACTCAGACTTTTGGTGCTAGTACTGACCCCGTTATTTCACTCTGACATCACTCCCAGTGTTTTCACGCTGACTAGATGCACATTGTCAAAATGGCACACTGATTCAAAATTAAAATTCTTTCAATTAATTTATTTTTTGTGTTTGTGTCGTATATCAAGAACATTACACGGTTGTGCAAAGATATGAAGTTTAGCTTGTCATGTTGAAAAATACATCATTCATTCATTTCACTCACTCGAGATACAGTATATACATTCACCACTCAAAAATAAAATTGAAGATACACGCACAACCATGTAATATCCTGATATATAATATGAATTTTATATATATTTTACAATAACAAATAACAAGTGATCTATATAATAGATCTATAGAAAATCTAATCACTAATGTGATGTTAGTGACTAAGCAAGGACAATCTGAGTACAAGCAGGGTAGTGACTGGCCTTGACCAGTGTGTGGATGCTTCAACCTATAATGTTTTATGAGCTCTAAACGTTTTGATGACCTAAAATTGCATCTTTTGCATAACCATCTCATATCACAAGAGGCCTACTCTTTCTCCCTGATGAATTTCTCCTCAACCTCCTCTCCCTAGACCTCAAATCCAACTGCATACCTGCCAACCTTGAAAAAATTTTATGAGTACACCCCCCCCCCCCCCGCGTCAACCTCACCCCAACCCGGCGCGCATGCACCCCCACAGACCACAACCAGCAGACCAAAAACACACTTTCAATCCAGTTTTATTCATTGACCTTGGGAACATAGTCCAGTTTTGTAAAACATTCCTATTGATAGACTTTGGGAAACTGTTATTGATGGCTCTTGGGAACTTCCTTCCGTTTTGAAAAGCACAACAAACATTAAATACATGTGCAAATTAAATGAAATTAAACCAGAGCCACTCTTTCTAAATAACAACACATTAAATTAATACAGTATGTAAAAAAGGCACTTTCAACACAAAACATGGTATGCACAAATTTCCCATGCAATAGGTTTAGACTTTTGCATTTTTTAACATCTCTCTCATCTCATTATCTCTAGCCGCTTTATCCTGTTCTACTGCATTATACAGTAAAAATATTGCATTATACAGTACACTGCAGTATTTTGTAGTATGCCTTTTTCATGTGCAAACTATTGCATTTGCATTCGAAATATTGCATTTACTGCAGTAATACTGTATAAAAAAGCATTTGATACTGCAGTACCACGCAGGTTTTTTCATAAGAGGGATGACCAATTTTCGACTTCACATCATCTGCAAACATTCTAGGCTACCATTGACAGAAGTTACCGACTGCCCTTAAGATACACAACACGCTATGTTTTGTTGAGCACATCAATAAAGTGGTACTTATCATAGTGATTCAATGAGAGCGCAAGAGGAATTGTAATCAGGTTTCGTTGGTTACTGCATCGAATATGCAACCTCAAGTGACGGCTTCGAAGTTAAATGAAGAACTAGCCTGTACTGTTGGTGTTGTAAATGCACAAAATAACGGCTAGGAAGCTCTTGAGTACATGTGAAACACAACCGTTTCTGTTACAAATATAAAAACGACGTCTCTAACTGACGTTTCAATCCCCGACTCGCTCTAGCCACCTGGCTGCACCCAAGTCAGAGACGCGAAGGAGGAAGGGGAGGGGGTGAAGAGGGCAGAGCCACATGCTCTGGAAGAGGGGCGGGGGGATTGGGCAAAGCGTTCCATTCTGGTTTTGAGTTTTCTCACAGATCAGCGGTATCAACTTCAGCGAGAACTTGACTGAAATGCGAGTTCGGACGATATGCGTACTTTTTAATGTGAAAACGTACAGTCGTACAATGAGGTAAAAATTCGTAGCGGCTACGCAAGATGCGTACAGGTTGGCAGGTATGCAACTGTCCACAAAGCCCACTGGCTCCTCCAAAGGGCACCCTGAAAATGAAGAGACACAATTTGTGGTATTAAAACAATGGTCTAAAATATTCAGTCACAATTTTAATATTACGTTATGATGGATGAATAAGGGAAAATAACAAAACAATATTATATCATGCATACATTATTTTCTACTTGCCTGAATGATGAGAATAATGTTCTGTTCTGATTTGCTTCCTGCTGATAGATAGAAAAATATTTTAATAAGACTTAAAAAATAAACTGTATCATGAACAAGCGTAAATGAAATTTTTTGTATAGCTAAATAAAACAATTAACACGACAGATTTATTTGCGAGTAGAACTTGTAATGAACAATCGATTCTTTAATTTAACTACAAAAACATGAATCCTGAGTAAAATAATACCCCCCCCCCCCCCCCACACACACACACACAATATCCCTGCAGTGAGCTGTGCTGTGTGCATGTGATTGAGGAATAACCTTTTTAAAAAGGTACAGCTGACCTAAGTAGCAGATCACATGACAGTTATTAAAAAAAGATTATAAATTCTGTTCTGTAAATACTGTTGCAAGAACAGTACATTCCACTCATATATTGAGATGTTTAACATTAGTCAACAGAGAGTGATGCCATGCAGTGCGCAGTAGTGGCAGTCACTTGAATTCAGTCGCACGCGTGCACATGGACGGGCACATTTACAGTATACAACTTTAGTTGCCTCAGTTGCGGAAAATAGGTCCTATAACTAGTGAAATAACTGTCTACTGTGACAAAAAAAGTTGTTAACCCAAATTAGTGCAGACTGGTGAAAATATAGACAATTTATTATGAGTATCAATACTAAAACGGACACATTTGGTATCGAAAGTATCGGTCCGCACATCATGAAGTTGCTGTGGGCTTCACACTGCACGGCACAGCCATGCTACTAGCCGTGCTAACTAGCTTCTTGTCAAAAAAAGAAAAGAAAGAAAACTGCCAGCGACGTCTCTTTGTATTCGCAAGCTTGTGCTCTCAAAGACCTCTGGCGCTTCTGTCAGTGTGTTTTACAAACCTATTCTGGGGCGTTTCTCCCATTCATCAGCCTCTCCCCCTCATTCTCAATGCACAGCGTTCATTCACTAATGTAACGTTACTTCACTGTCGCCGCCAAAAGTTTTACAGAGAAAAAAACATGTTCTACTATGTTGACGTCAGTTGATAAACGTTATAGTACCGTTATGTTGGTGCTTTTTTAATATCCTAACTTTAGTTATTTTTATCGGGAAAAACCATAGACTGTACCATATATAAAAGAGGGAAAAACTGCAGCCCCCCCCCCCCACACACACACACAGGCTAGCACGGACCAATGTGGCGTTATGCTAACTTTAAATTAACTTATGAACAGTGACATATCTTGCGTCAAACTACATGCAGACTTATATATTATCACAAATTTAAAACAGAACGATAATAACTTACCTGCGAAATGACTGTCGTACGTGCTACACCTTGCTCTGTGATCCTGTAACGTCCGGAGCAGAGCCAGTCTGAGCCAGTTCTGTTGTACTGTGCGCATGCGTCGTGCATGCGTTTCAAAATGCTACACTTTCAGAGTAAAGTTTATATAGTATTTCTAGGTTTATGTACATACAACTATTAAACATTTAAATAGTATGAGGAAACCTAAGTAAAACTTACTCTTCCCCCATAATTCATGTATTACGTTAATAAAATGTTTAATTTTACTTAAGAAACTCTAGTTCTTACTGAATCTTAAAAATACAAGGTAGAAATTGACAGTTACTCTGAGTTTACTGCACCAAAAAAGTCACTTTTTTCAACATTCTTGCCCCCCCCCATACGTTTTTTGAGACATGGAACTGTGTACTACTGTTTTCTTGGGTATAACTTGAAGCATGTTTTTCTTGAATATTCTGACATTTTATTGTAAATTATATTCAATTTGTAGTGTAATTAGCAACTAATGTCTAGCCTTTGAAGATCACAAAAAATGTGCCTGGAAATAGCTGAGAAGCCATTTCCAGTATTTAAAGCCCTTCAGCTTCTGGGGTCCTAAGGCAGACCCCGGATCCCCGGCCACATTGTTCCAGGCCTTTGGCCTGTCATTCAGACAGGCTGGAATCTAGACAGACAGACAACATTTCAGACTTGTCTGTCGAGTCTGCTTAAAATTCCTTATTTTACACACAGTGGATTTTTTAGGTCGTTTTCCAACCAGTTATGAACATTCTTCTTCTGTTGGCAGTTCCCAAAAATTTTGAATGCACACTGTGCAGCACCCCATTATGTGCCCCCTCCCCCACGTCCCCCCATGTTCCCCTCTTCCCCCTCCGTCTTCGGACACTGCAAGTCAAGTTCCGATCTGTTTCAGTCAGTTGTCTACTAAGCTCTTTTTTTTGTTTTTTTTTTAGGGAAAAAATACCTGGGGCTAGGCTTAAAATACCTGGGGCTATAAGTGTTGGGGCCTGATGACACCACTGACTGCCACACCAGAAGAAAAAAAAAAGTATCCTGTAATAACATGAAAAGTTTATTGTTATAACAATATATTTTTCACGTTGTTACATGAAACGTTGCACATTATAATTTAATAATTTAGTAATATAATTTAATAATTAATACATTATAACATGATAATTTGGTTTCACGTTATAATGTGATCATTTATATTGTTAAAACTTCAAATTTTCATGCTATAATGTGAGAACATTGAACTCATGTTTGAACCTATGGTTTGAATGAGGTGGGTGGAGAATAAACTGGGTAATATCTGGGTAAAATCATTTACATGATTTAATCAAGTTCTACAGTGGTGCTTGAAAGTTTGTGAACTCTTTAGAATTTTCTATATTTCTGCATAAATATGACCTAAAACATAATCAGATTTTCACACAAGTCGTAAAAGGAGATAAAGAGAACCCAGTTAAACAAATGAGACAAAAATATTATACTTGATCATTTATTTATTGAGGAAAATGATTCAATATTACATACCTGTGAGTGGCAAAAGTATGTGAACCTCTAGGATTAGCAGTTAATTTGAAGGTGAAATTAGAGTCAGGTGTTTTCAATCAATGGTATGACAATCAGGTGTGGGTGGGCACCCTGTTTTATTTAAAGAACAGGGATCTATCAAAGTCTGATCTTCACAACACATGTTTGTGGAAGTGTATCATGGCATGAACAAAGGAGATTTCTGAGGACCTCGGAAAAAGCATTGTTGATGCTCATCGGGCTGGAAAAGGTTACAAAACCATCTCTAAAGAGTTTAGACTTCACCAATCCACAGTCAGACAGATTGTGTACAAATGGGGGAAATTCAAGACCATTGTTACCCTCCCCAGGAGTGGTCGACCAACAAAGATCACTCCAAGAGCAAGGCGTGTAATAGTCAGAGAGGTCACAAAGGGACCCCAGGGTAACTTCTAAGCAACTGAAGGCCTCTCTCACATTGGCTAATGTTTATGAGTCCACCATCAGGAGAACACTGAACAACAATGGTGTGTATGGCAGGGTTGCAAGGAGAAAGCCACTGCTCTCCAAAAAGAACATTGCTGCTTGTCTGCAGTTTGCTAAAGATCATGTGGACAAGTCAGAAGGCTATTGGAAAAATGTTTTGTGGATGGATGAGACCAAAATATAACTTTTTGCTTTAAATGAGAAGTGTTATGTTTGGAGAAAGGAAAACACTGCATTCCAGCATAAGAACCTTATCCCCTCTGTGAAACATGATTTGGGCCAAACCTTATCATGGTTTGGGCCTGTTTTGCTGCATCTGGGCCAGGACAGGTTGCCATCATTGATGGAACAATGAATTCTGAATTATACCAGCAAATTCGAAAGGAAAATGTCAGGACATCTGTCCATGAACTGAATCTCAAGAGAAGGTGGGCTATGCAGCAAGACAACGACCCTAAGCTCACAAGTCGTTCTACCAAAGAATGGTTAAAGAAGAATAAAGTTAATGTTTTGGAATGGCCAACTCAAAGTCCTGACCTTAATCCAATCAAAATGTTGTGGAAGGTCCTGAAGCGAGCAGTTCATGTGAGGAATCCCACCAACATCCCAGAGTTGAAGCTGTTCTGCACGGAGGAATGGGCTAAAATTCCTCTAAGCCAGTGTGCAGGACAGTTACCGGAAATGTTTAGTTGCAGTTATTGCTGCACAAGGAGGTCACACCAGATACTGAAAGCAAAGGTTCACATACTTTTGCTACTCACAGATATATAATATTGGATCATTCTCCCCAATAAATAAATGACCAAGTATAATATTTTTGTTTCATTTGTTTAACTGAGTTCTCTTGATCTCTGTTTAGGACTTGTGTGAAAATCTGATGATGTTTTAGGTCATATTTATCCAGAAATATACAAAATTCTGAAGGGTTCACAAACTTTCAAGCACCACTGTACACACAGTTCTCACAACACACTGTGTTAGTATAATTATATGGCAGATTCTGAATTATGTACCTTATGGTTAAGGTTATGCATACAATACCTGTTCTTTTGAGCCAGGGCCCTCTTCAAGCTATGATGCAGTGAGAGAATACCCTTTTCTGTTTTTGACGTGTCCATTTGCAGGCAGCATGGTATGACCAATTTGTTGATATAAAGTTCATTATTGTGTTAAAAAAAAGTTCCCCTCTGTTGCACAACAAAGCCCATACAGTGCCTTGAAAAAGTATTCATACCCCTTGAACTTTTTCACATTTTTCCACCTTACAACCACGAACTTAAAAGTTTTTTTATTGAGATTTTATGTGATAGACCAACACAGAGTAGCACATAATTGTGAAGTGAAACGAAAATGATAAATGGTCTTCAAAATTTTAAACAAATAAAAATCTGAAAAATGTGGTGTGCAATAGTATTCAGCCCCCCTGCGTCAATACTTTGTAGAGCCACCTTTTGCTGCAATTAGAGCTGCAAGTCTTTTGTGGTATGTCTCTACCAGCTTTGCACATCTAGACACTGAAATTTTTGCCCATTCTTCTTTGCAAAATAGCTCAAGCTCAGCCAGATTGGATGGAGAGTGTCTGTGAACAGCAATTTTCAAGTCTTGCCACAGATGCTCAATGGGATTTAGGTCTGGACTTTGACTGGGCCATTCTAACACATGAATATTCTTTGATCTAAACTATTCCATTGTAGCTCTGGCTGTATGTTTCGGGTCATTGTCTTGCTGGTAGGTGAATCTCCTTCCCAGTCTCACGTCTTTTGCAGCTTCCAACAGGTTTTCTTCCAGGATTGCCCTGTATTTAACTCTATCCATCTTTCCATCAACTCTGACCAGCTTCCCTGTCCCTGCTGAAGAAAAGCATCCCCATAGCATGATGCTGCCACCACCATGTTTCACAGTGGGGATGGTGTGTGCAGGGTGATGAGCAGTGTTAGTTTTCTGCCACACATAGCGCTTTGCATTTAGGCCAAAAAGTTCAACTTTGGTCTCATCTGACCAAAGCACCTTCTTCCACATGTTTGCTGTGTCCCCTACATGGCTTCTGGCAAACTGCAAACGGGACTTCTTATGCCTGTCTTTCAACAATGGCTTTCTTCTTGCCACTCTTCCAAAAAGGCCAGATTTGTGGAGTGTACGACTTATAGTTGTCCTGTGCACAGATTCTCCCACCTGAGCTGTGGATTTCTGCAGCTCCTCCAGAGTGATCATGGGCCTCTTGGCTGCTTCTCTGACCAGTGCTCTCCTTGCTCGCTCTGTCAGTTTAGGTGGACGGCCATGTCTTGGTAGGTTTGCAGTTGTGCCATCCTTTTTCCTTTTTTGAATGATGGATTGAACAGTGCTTCTTGAGATGTTCAGAGCTTGGGATTTTTTTTATAACCTAACCCTGCTTTAAACTTCTCCAGAACTTTATCCCTGACCTGTCTGGTGAGTTCTTTGGTCTTCATGATGCTGTTTGTTCTTCAGTGTTCTCTAACAAACCATTGAGGCCTTCACAGAACAAGTGTATTTATGCTGAGAGTAAATTACACACAGTAGGACTCTATTAACTAATTAGATGACTTCTGAAGGCAATTGATTGCACTGGATTGTATTTAGAGGTATCAGAGTACAGGGGGCTGAATACTAATGCACACCACATTTTTCAGATTTTTATTTGTTGAAAATTTTGAAGACCATTTATCATTTTTGTTTCACTTCACAATTATGTGCTACTCTGTGTTGGTCTATCACATAAAATCTCAATAAAAAAACTTTTACATTTGTGGTTGTAAGGTGGAAACGTGAAAAAGTTCAAGGGGTATGAATACTTTTTCAAGGCACTGTAAGTCACTTTAAAACTGTATGTAGAGTATGTACAGTGGTTATCTAGCTCATTTGGTGCTATTGAACATTGAGATACTAAATGTTGCAGTTTCCTCTTACAACTTCAAAATTGACGAGATGAGACTCGACTTAAAATCAGACATCTTTAGTGTATAAAAAAAAGGGAAGGCATACACGTAGCTTGTGCAAATGAGGAGTACACAGCATGGCTGCTAACAACAACAAACTAACTGATGTCATCACATCAGGTTCACCTTTTTGCTCCGAGAGCATCATGGGTATTGAAGTCCCTTTTTAATACAACTCCAAATCAAACACTCAAATGAAATGCAATCCTCTTTTTAACTAAGTATTTAACACATTAAATGTCTTTATTAATATGAATATTAACTTAAATTAACTCTTACAAATATGTTCCTCAAAATAAATTCTCAACACCCTTCCCCCTGATAAACTACAGTTTATCTAAATTTCCAAAGGATACAACAGCTGAATTGGTCTCTGCAGAACAGTCCCTGAAGTGGTGCGAACTGCACATGACCTCAGAAGGCCATTAAGACCTGAAAACAGTTCCTCAATTCTCCCCAGCTTCCAGCTCTGCCTTGGTGCGTTATACTCTTCGATTAGTGCAACATCCCCCACCTTCAGCAGAGAAGGCTGTGGGGTGTCACAGCGATGTGCTGACTTCAAAATCAGCAAATATTCTCTCCACCATCTGTTCCAGAAGTTAGTCATCGCCATCTCCGTGTCATCTCCTCCTTGCTTGCTGTTGCATGGTTAGTGTCAGCTGGAAATGGCTTTGGGGGCAGGCAAGTCAGTCTCTGACCCACCAAGGAGTGAGCAGATGTCAGTGGCTGTGGCTCATCCACATTGTTATGCACATAGGTGAGAGGCCTCGAGTTTATTATGGCCTCAGCTTCAGTCAGAATGGTGCACATTTCCTCAAACTTGAGTTTAGCTCTGCCAAGCACTTTCCTGAGAATGATTTTGACTGACCTTACAAGCCTCTCCCAGAATCTGCCCCACCAGGCTGCTCTTTCAGCGATGAACCACCAGGTGATACCCTTCTCTAAGAAGAACTCTCATAGCTGTGGATCTTTGATGCTTTTCAGAGCTCCTTCAAATCCTGATCCGCTCTTTTAAATGTCCTGGCATTATCTGAGTAGATCACCTTGCATAACCCTCTTCTTGAGATGAATCTTTTCAGGGCTAGCAGAAAGTTCTCAGTGGACAGATCTGAGACCAGCTCTACTTTTCTAGTTACAGCACACGTGAACAATGCTATGTATGATTTTGTCATGGAGCTCTGTGCCCTCAGTCCACACCTGTGACCTCAAATGGTGGTGACTCTGTTATTCTGCCCTTTGGCAGTGGTACAGTAGTCTGCTGTCCAGCCTTTGCTTTTAAATTCTTGTAAAGTACACATCTTGACACAACTTTCTTGACTACCTGCCGTGCCCTCAAAATCCAATATCTCTCTCTGGTTTGCACTTAAGTGTCTCGTACACCTGCGTGCATTATCTTCTCATGTTGATACTGCACCAACGTTTATGTGCATCTGTGGTCGTTGGGCAAAATCCATGGGTGCTTTTCTCTGTCAGAAAGGTCAGAATGCTGGAGCCTTCCTCCCACACTGAGCAACTCATCTTCATCCAGAAATGGGTTTAGCTCTCAGATTCTGGAGTCAGTGTTGAGGCATTTCCCTGATTTCAGAAGATCAATTTCTGGGCTGAAACTCTGGATCTGAATTACTTTTATCCAATGTATTCCTGCTTCATGGAGCTCTTCTGTTGTCAGTTCATCACTCATTTTTGTGCTTGAGCGGGTGTTGGTGATAAACTTCTTTATCTAGGCTGTCACTCGGAGCACTGTTTTTAGTTTACCTTTCCAGACATAACACAGGTTTTAATAACTCTGTGCACAAACTGTACAGCAACCTGGTATTTGGATTTGAGTTCAGAGTTCACCTCATCTTCCTGAACATCCTCCTGAGTGCTCTCTGACTGATCAGGTGAGATCAGAACACAAGGTCCGCTCCACCACAATGTGCTCTGCACAGTTAGACCTCTAGTGGGAACATCAGCTGGGTTCATCTTCCCTTGGCAGTGAGACCATGACTGTGGGTCAGTAAGAGACTGGATTTCTGTTACTCTATTTGATACAAACTGCTTCCACCCATGAGCAGAACTGCAGACCCAGTGTAGCACTATCACTGAGTCTGTCCATAATCTGAGTTGTGTCCTGTCTAGTTGCAGCACTTTCATGAGGGTGCTCCCCAGCCTGACTGCTATTACAGCTCGCATCAGCTCCAGGCATGGCAGTGTCATCCTTTTGAGTGGGGCCACTCTGGACTTGGATGTAACCAGGCTTATGGTCATTTGTTCATCCTCTGTTTCTCCCTGCAGATAAGCAACTGCACTGTAAGCCTTTTCACTGGAATCATAGAATATGTGTAATTTTAAATCATGGCCGTTCTGCTGCTGCATGTGTGTTTTGTATCACCATGGGATTGACAGCTGGAGCAGTTGAGGGAGCTCTGAACACCACTGCTGCCATTTTTTATGTCAAATCAGGCAGCAATTTCTCGTCTCACCTGAGCCCTCTCTCCCACATTTCTTGGAACAGGCACTTTATCCTGATGGTGAAGGGGGTCAAGAATCCTAGCGGGTCAAAGATGCAAGCAGAAGACTGCAGAACACTTCGTTTTGTGTTCTCTCTTTCCTTCAGAATATCAAGCAGCCCCCTGAGGTTGAACACAAAATCATTGGTTGCTGGTCTCCACACCAAGCCCAGAACCTTCAGCAATGTGTTTCTGCCTGTACAGTGCAATCCATTGAGCTCTCCTGCCATTTTTCTTTGAGCTCAGGAGAGTTTGTCATCCATTTACATAGCTCCATGCCTGCAGCAAACATAATGTTCTTGGCTTTTGTTGTCACTGCATGGGCCTCTGTCATCTCACTTGCATGTGAAATAAAGTCATCCGCATAAAGTGAGGAACTGATGGTTTCTGCCACTTGTGGGTGTTCTGACTCATATTGCTTCAAATGCTTTCTTATGGTGGCTGCGAGTAAGAATGGGCTTGATGCAGCTTCAAACACCACTCTTGTCATTCTCAGCATGTGCAGCTTCTCGTCCTTCTCCTCTGTTGGTGGGCCTGTGAACCACAGAAATCTTACAGCATCCCGGTCTCTTTCTGACAGTGATATCTGCAGAAATGCTTTCATGATGTCTGCCATGTATGCAATTTCATGCAGTCTGAATTTGATCAAAACACTCATCAGATCTGGATTCAGATTGGGTCCTTTTAAAAGACCGTCATTTAGTGAGAGACTTCCTTCTTCGTGGGATGAACCATCAAACACAACCCGCAGTTTTGTCCTTATCCTCCCGCAATACAGCGTGATGAGGTAAGTAATATGTCTCACTGCTTGGTGGTGATGCATGCTTCCTTGGCACATCCTCAGCCATTCCTTGTTTTAAGTAGTCCTCCACCATTGTATCTGCTGTAGAGTGTGACATCCTTTCTTAGTTTCCTTTTCAAACTCTCCAGCCTCTTTTTTGTGATGCAGTAACTGTCCTGGAGTGGAGGATGATTTTGCTGCCATGGCAACTCCACTTGGTAATGCCCATCCTTGAAGCTGGAGGTTTTCTCGAACCACTGCAATGCTTCCACATCCTCTGGGCTCTCAGGCTTCTCACTTGTGATGCCCAGTGGCTCAAGCTCCCAGAATGTATGCAGCTGTTGGTCAATCTGTACATCCTCACTGAGCTGAATGTGCATACATGTTGTCTCTGTCATTCTGGAAACTGCTACTGGGCCCTGCACTGCCCATCCGAAGGTGCTCTCTAGCGCCACCAGGCTCTCTGTCAGTCTCTCTACTTGGCCTGATATTATCTGCCAGTAGTAATCTGAGCCAATTAGCACAGAAAGTTCAGGTTTGTCATCTCCATGGACGTCTGCAAGTTGGAGACCTCTCTTTTTCATCTGTTTCTGTATATGTTCACCAGGGACCTTCATCACTGCTGTACACACTTTAGGGGTCACAACTGCCTCTATTTCAATGCTCTGATGTTTATTCCAGACATTCTCCAAACTGAGCTTCACTATGTTGTTCTTCACCGTTGTCGGAGCAGAGGAGCCAAATGTGTGGAGGGTAAGTGTCCCTTGTCTAGTGACAGGTAGCTGCAGTGCCCTCACCACATTCTCATGTGCAAAACTCCCCTGGCTGCCTCTATCTAACAAGCAGCGGACTATCTTCCTGCTCATGGGCCCTACAACCCATGCCCTGGCGGTTTGTAGCAGCACAGTGTTCTCACTGTCAGGCTTGCTTGTTTCTGCTTAGGGAATTACTGAGGAAATGACAGTGTCCATGTTTGCAGAGATAGCAGGTGGGGGTGCCTCATTTTTCTCACAAATGGCTGTGTGATGCCTGCTTCCACATGTGGCACAAGACACTCCCTTTGGCCTGCAGAACCTTGCAATGTGTTTGGGTCCCAAACACACATAGCACCTGCCAAGCTTCTTCAGCTTTTCTTTACCTGCTGCCACCTCGTGGTCTGGACAGTTTTCAGATTTGTGTTCAGCACTATCACAGAACAGGCAGTTTGGTGTCTTCTGGTTGGCAGTGTGTAGTGCAGCTGCTGATGTCATGCTTGGTTTCTTTAGTTTCATGTCACTGGCTGAATATGATTTGCTGCATGTTTTGTAAGCAGACTGGCTCTCTCTCTCTGGGTATATAATCTCATCATTTGCAAAGCTCTCTCTTGGCTCTGAACCTCTTTCTGCAGGACCTTGAGCACATGAGGCACCCTCCCCTCATCCTTATCTCCCCCTCTGACAGCTTGTCCTCTGGCATCATCTGGAGCAGTATTGGGCATAACATATCTCCATAGGTGTCTGATACCACTCCCAGTGACTCTAGGCATCTGATTTGAACTTCACATTCATCATATAACTGCCTCAGTGCACTGACATCAGATGACTTCTTCACAGGAATGAGATTCAGCAGCTTTGACATGTGGGCATTTACAATAAGAGCTTTTCTTCCAAATCTGTTTTGGAGTATATCAACTGCAGCATCATAGTTACTGTCTGTGAGTGTGATCCCTGTTACTGCCTTTGCAGCTGTTCCTGTGAGGTAAGTTTTCAGGTAGGTAAACTTCTCTCTTTTGCAAAAGGCATCATTGCTATGAATAGCAGTCTCATACTGGCTCCAAAATTCCTGCCATAAACTTACATCTCTGTTGAATTTCTTGATCATCAGCTTTGGCAGTTTCACTGTGCTGTGCTGAGAGCTGGCAAAGTTTGCACAGACATCACTTAGCCGAGCAGGCCGGGGATTGTCATTACTCAACGTCTCATGTGCTCTGAGTACTCGGTGAGCTTGTGTCTTCATACTGATAATGCGGTCTCTGTATTTCTCTGCGAGTTCAATCTCTGCCTCCACATCTTCCAGCGAAGTGTGTTCCTCCACTACACGGTCAAGCTCACACAAGCTGTCCTCCTTTGCTGACAACACGGCCAGCATCTCTCGCAGATGGCCAACATCCAGGTCTTCCTTTAATAATTCAACATCAATCTGATTCAGCAGTCTCATGGGGGAACTCCGTATTGTCCGACGCTTTCTTTTCAACTTTTCAGTATGTTGTTCCCCACCGTCCAGTCACTCCTTGGTGTCTCTATCATTGTCAGCCATTGTCTCCTGCAGTCCTGTGTTTCGGCACCAAAAAAAATGTTGCAGTTTCCTCTTACAACTTCAAAATTGACGAGACGAGACTCTGGACTTAAAATCAGACGTCTTTAGTGTATAAAAAAGGAAAGGCATACACGTAGCTTGTGCAAACGAGGAGTACACAGCATGGCTGCTAACAACAACAAATTGACTGATGTCATCACGTCTGATTCACCTTTTTGCTCCGAGAGCATCATGGGTATTGAAGTCCCTTTTAATACAACTCCAAATCAAACACTCGAATGAAATGCAATCCTCTTTTTAACTAAGTATTTAACACATTAACTGTCTTTATGACTATGAATCATTTCATCTCATTATCTCTAGCCGCTTTATCCTGTTCTACAGGGTCGCAGGCAAGCTGGAGCCTATCCCAGCTGACTACAGGCGAGAGGCGGGGTACACCCTGGACAAGTCGCCAGGTCATCACAGGGCTGACACATAGACACAGACAACCATTCACACTCACATTCACACCTACGGTCAATTTAGAGTCACCAGTTAACCTAACCTGCATGTCTTTGGACTGTGGGGGAAACCGGAGCACACGGAGGAAACCCACATGGACACGGGGAGAACATGCAAACTCCACACAGAAAGGCCCTCACGGGCCATGGGGCTCGAACCCGGACCTTCTTGCTGTGAGGCGACAGCGCTAACCACTACACCACCATGCCGCCCATAACTATGAATATTAACTTAAATTATCTCTTAGAAATATGTTCCTCAAAATGAATTCTCAACACTAAATATTTGAGGTTGAGGGATTTATTCTGTGCCATCTGACCTCTTTGTATCTCTCATTATCTCTAGCCGCTTTATCCTGTCCTACAGGGTCGCAGGCAAGCTGGAGCCTATCCCAGCTGACTACGGGCGAAAGGCGGGGTACACCCTGGACAAGTCGCCAGGTCATCACAGGGCTGACACATAGACACAGACAACTATTCACACTCACACCTACGGTCAATTTAGAGTCACCAGTTAACCTAACCTGCATGTCTTTGGACTGTGGGGGAAACCGGAGCACCCGGAGGAAACCCACGCGGACACGGGGAGAACATGCAAACTCCGCACAGAAAGGCCCTCGCCGGCCACGGGGCTCAAACCCGGACCTTCTTGCTGTGAGGCGACAGCGCTAACCACTACACCACCATGCCGCCCATGACTATGAATATTAACTTAAATTATCTCTTACAAATATGTTCCTCAAAATAAATTCTCAACACTAAATATTTGAGGTTGAGGGATTTATTCTGTGCCATCTGACCTCTTTGTATGTTTAGATGTTTTGCCATTGTTCACATTTATATTTGTTTTGTTGTATTGTTCATGTCTTTAATAAATTGATGAATGTTGAGTTTTTCTCACTGCATTGCTGTACACGCTGCATTACTGTTTTTTTTTCAATTGAGTTGGCACATCCAAAAAAGGAAAAAAAACACTCAGTGGATTTCTTGCAGCACACCATGTAATCTTCTATCAATTAAATAGTTATTTATCAACCTAGAAACTTAATTACATATAATGAGTCAGTACATGAAGGAGACATAAGGATGAATTTGGAAGTCTGTTTGTGACAGCAAAGCCAGTCTACACTAAGTTTATACTTATCTACTAGTTTATTTACTAGCTACAGCCTGGGTAGGTCACAAACTAAATATTGACACCTAGTGGTGAAAAGCAATATCAGGCATTGTGTCTTCTGTGATCAATTCAGTAGAAGCGTTCAGATCCAGTGGGTCATTACTGTTGTTTGACAAACTCAGACTTTTGAATTCGTGTGTGTGTTAGAAAATTACACTAAAAACACGTCCTCTGGATAAACTAAGGGTCAGGGTTTTTTTTTTGGGGGGGGGGGGGGGGGGGGGGCAGCAAAATTAAACATTGTATAAATGTACTAATATCCACATTATATTCTTTCATAGGGCCCAAAATTTCTAGCAGCGCTCCTGTGTGTGTGTGTGTGTAGGGGAAAACATTGCCAACTTGGCATTGTGAATAACAGTTAAAATGATCATGACTGCATGACTGGGTAACAGTGAAATGAACAGGCACAGGGAAAAATTTACTTAATTATTTAGCTTATTGTTTGCTTTTGCGTGTACATTTTTTCATTTAATTAAAAAAACACGCTTGGAATAAAAAAAAAGTTATTGTCCAAAAATGTAAAATAGTTTCAATTATTAATTACCACATTATATAAGTGATGCTTAATGATGATGCAATATATTAACATATTTTAAACACTTTATATTTCATTGGTTTTTGGTTAAAAATGAATGCTATGTGACCTCATCAACTGGATTTAGCAACTACTAATGCCTATATCGAGAACGTGCGTTGCAAAGATGCTCTTAGGATTCCTCTTAAGCCTCTTTCTTATGATTGGGTTTGGAAAAATACTTCTGTAATATGTATACAAAAATTGTTATTCATGTGTTAAAATGCCCCCATAAATGCACACCTTTCCATTTTATAAATTAATTTCTTTATTTATGAACTTATTAAACATTTAAATGATTATTTTGCTCAATAGCTTGGAAACCATGAGACTTGGAAACACCAAACTCCTACAAATTAGCTTGGCCTCAGGCCCCATCAACTGCACACCTTTTAGTTTTTTGAAATTATGATATTTCAAATTTTATATGAATTTTCAAATGGTAAAATTTGATTATTTGGCTCAATAGCTTGTGTGGCAGCAGGGGAGTACCCAAGCGTCAGTTAGCGAATGGAGGGCGGGGCCAGGGAAGGTGAGTGGCAAAGTCATTGCACCTGTTGTCGATTAATGTTTTTTGTGTGTGTGTTTTGCAGTGACGACGGAGGATAGAAAAGGAGGGAGAGAGCGAAGAGAGGGGGAAGCGCGGGCAGGTGGGAAATGATGTTAACCCAGACTTTATTTTGACTTATGCTTGCTTTTCAGTTTCATTATTCTCATTCGTGCACGCACGCACACGTGTTCTGGTTGGGAGAGATCCGCTGTCTTCGCTCTCTCCCTTCTTTTCTGTCCTCCGTCGTCACTACAACACACACAACATTAATCGACAACAGGCGCAATAACTGCCACTCACCTTCCCTGGCCCCACCCTCCATTCGCAAACTGACACTTGGCCACGCCCCCGCTGCCACAGCTTGGTAACCACAATACAGGTAGTCGTTGACTTACGACTGCGTTTGGTTACGACTGACCGGTCGTAAGCCGATCTGGTCGTAAGTCGGCCTATGTTAAATGAACGTAAGTATATTGTGATGTGTAATGATATTGTAATCATCTTAAAGCCTTATTTTATCAACATTTTCTTATTTCATTACCTTGGCTCATTATTTGGTTTAAGTCAAACACTGCATACTACACTGCGTGCAGTACAATTTGTTTAATATGTGCAAAACAAAAAATACAAAATACAGGTGTGAAAAATAGAAAACATTTTAGTTTGAAACATATCAAAATACAAATGTAAAACATAGCAAAATACAAAATTTAGTAACCGCTGACATCACTGGTGCTTGGCTGTGGGTCGTCTACATCATCATCAGCTGTTGCAGCGCTTGGGCTGGTGGGAGCATTTGCTCGTTTCATAAACCTGGGAGTTTTCTGGGGAGAAAACTGTATGACGGAGTGTGTGAGGGAGCGCGAGAGAGACTGCGCATGTGCCTGGAGCTGGGGTGGAAACTGTTGTATGCGGCAAGAGGCGCTACCAGGAGCTGGGGCGGAAACTGTCGTACGCTCAGCTAGCTCAGCTGGGAAACACTTGCCAGTCATAACCAGACGGTCGTAAGTCACATAGGTCGTAAGTCGACGACTACCTGTATTTGGAAACCCCCAACTAGCAGTGGTTAGCAGGGCCTAAGCCTCCATCAGTTGTACACCTTTTAATTTTTTGAAATTTGAAATTTTATATTGATTTTAAAATGGCAAAAATTGACTATTTTGTTCAATAGCTTGGGAACCATCAGACTTGTAAACACCAAACTAGTGGTGATTAGTAAGGCCTAAAGCCCCCATCAATTACACACTGTTTTAGTTTTTCGAATTTTGAAATTTGAAACTTTAAATGAATTTAAAACTGTTAAAATTTGACTATTTTGCTCAATAGCTTGGATACCATAATACTTGGAAACACCCAACTAGCAGTGGTTAATAGGACCTAAGCTCCCATCAATTGCATACCTTTTAGGTTTTTTTAGTTTTTAAATATCAAATTTTATATGAATTTAAAATTTGTGAAATTCGACTATTTTGCTTAAAAGCATGATGATATTACTAAGATGTTATTAATTAAATTGTTAAACTGTCACCATAAGGCTTGGAAACATGAAACTAGTACTGATTACTTTGGTTTGTGCCCCTGAATTTAACTTTTTGAAAACTGAAATTGAAATTTTTAAATTCAGGTTTACAGGCATAATTTAACCCTCTTAAGCTGCATTACATCAGAAATAGCTGTGCATGCCATGAAGAAAAAAACTGCAATATTCACACTCTCCTTATGTACTTTTTTGTAAAAAAAAAAAATTTTTTTAAATGCACAAGTAAAGAGGAAAGAAAATATTTAAATTGAAGTATGGGCTGAGCTTAATCACTGTACAGTCCAAATGAAGTTGTTGAACAAGTGGTTATAATTTCTTTAATTTTTTTAAAAATATTTTTGTTATAGTTTTGTAGTAATCACAATCTTCATAGCTGTTTCTGACATAATGAGTCTTAAAATGGTAAATAAATTAGTTATGGGGGAGTGAGGGTTCATTGAACCAAAAATGTGAAGAGCTGCCATATAATATAATTGGCCCAAAGATTTGGACCAACGACCACATATAGTCAGGTGGTATTTGTTTATATTTGGAGGCTACTTTGCAAAATTTGCCAAGTCTTGTTTTTGGTAATAATATACAAGTTCAGACATAAATTCATAAATCTGGACTTGTTGTAATGTTTGTAGGCTGCTGTTTCATAGTTAATTATGCAGGGGAACTTTGCGCATAAAAAGAGCCCTGAAACCACATAGGAAATTGGTATAAAAGTATTACATCATTAATATGCAATTATTATATCCATAATAGGTGTTATTTGTGGCACACAACCTTTTTACTCGGGTCAAAAGCATGGTTCATGCATTAGATACCCATTTAACCCTAAAAGGACCTAAACAGTGGGATCAGTTAGAACCTCAGAGGTGGTGTGCTGCTCAGTCTATTCAACTGACTTTTTGCTTTTAGTTACTCGATAGATTCTTTATCTAAAAGTATGTTTGTTTCAAGATCGATGAAAAAAAGTGTTTAACAAGGTGACTGATTTTCTGTTGGGGTCCCATAACTCTGTGAGATTTGTTGCAAAAATATTTCAGCAAGTTAGTCGCTTCATTGTGTGTCTGTCTTTGCCTATCTGTATGTTTGCATGCTTGTCTCAGATGTCTGCCATAATTAAGAATATAACTCTTTCTTACAAATTGTAGATAACTAGTGAACCTGTTAGTTACTGAAATGTCTGATGTCTGATGCTTATCTGTCCATGCACTTTCCATACACAACCACATACCACAACAGGTTCCTCATCCTTGCCCCATCCTGTAAATATGCTTTGTGCTAATATGCTAATGCTTAATAACAATATGTCCACATACCAACTCTTCAATAAAAAGCTGGGATAAGTGATTCCTTATTAGCATAAAATATTTTATAAGACAAAATTTAAAACCTGCACATGTCAAATATAATATTTCGAATTAGAAGTATCATTCATTTTTTACTTATTAATATGGAATATCAAATGATGAAGAGTTCATTGCATCATAAACATGTGGACACATTTGAAGGTAGCTTAATATGCATGCTCTTAGAAAATGCTCATTCTGCTTTATTTCAGAATGAAGGTCTGTAGATGCTAACACTAGACATCACCTGATCCATGAGCATATATAAACCAATATCATGGATGACAATTGTGTAATTTCTAATAAGCCAGATGATGGCTCTTTCTGAGTGGCAAGTGAAAAATAATTTATGAAGATCAAAACATTTTGTGAAGATTAGTTGAATGTAGTTTGGGCATAAAAAAAATAGAAACTGCTAACAGCTTAGTAAAAAATGTATCACAGAAATTTCTGAAATGAGAGATTGTGAGCTGAGTTCTGGAATGTAGATAAGCTCTAAATATTCTCAAGTTCTGTAGCAATAGTGTAAAATATTTCTGGCTTTTTTATGTTCTCTATGTACTTAAATGTCTCATTTTAAACTTAACTTGATAATATCATGTAAATATATGATTTCTATTCACGTAAAGTTAGTAAACGGGTAATTTAAAAAAATACACGTTATAATGGACTTAAGTGATAAGGATATGGTTTTTTTACGTTTTTATATGTGATATTTAGCATTTCCTTTTTTTGGTGAAAATGGTGATTGCTGACATTACAACAAGTAAAAATAATTTGTTTGGGATGTAAATAAATAGTTAATACTGAGAAACCAGACTTGGCAAATTTTGCAAAGTAGGTTACATATGTTCCCTGTTGCAGCTGTTGTGTCAAGACCATTTTTGAATGGTTCAGTTTAGGAAATGATTGACAGCTGAGTGTAGCTCCTCCCCAGTTAGTTCATGAAACTAACTCATTTCAACCATCACTAAAATAAACAATAAAAATATGAAAACACCCAATTAAAAAAACTGAACAGCTTGTTATAGGGATGAGAGTTTTCTGCTTTTCGGCAGATTTCCACTTTTTCTGAGTAAAAAAACGACCTTTTTATATTATGCCAAATCAGTTGAGAATTTTTTTTCATTAATTTCGGGGGGCAGCACGGTGGTGTAGTGGTTAGCGCTGTCGCCTCACAGCAAGAAGGTCCGGGTTCAAGCCCCGTGGCCGGCGAGGGCCTTTCTGTGTGGAGTTTGCATGTTCTCCTTGTGTCCATGTGGGTTTCCTCCAGGTGCTCCCCCACAGTCCAAAGACATGCAGGTTAGGTTAACTGGTGACTCAGTAGGTGTGAATGTGAGTGCGAATGGTTGTCTGTGTCTATGTGTCAGCCCTGTGATGACCTGGCGACTTGTCCAGGGTGTACCCCGCCTTTCGCCTGTAGTCAGCTGGGATAGGCTCCAGCTTGCCTGCGACCCTGTAGAACAGGATAAAGCAGCTACAGATAATGAGATGAGATTAATTTCGGGGGATTGGGGTATGTTCCTTCATGCTGTTCAAACTTTATTAACTCCAACGATGTTTACACATTACTTGTAAGTCGCCATCTTTAGTCTCCTTTAAATCTCGTTGAATGTGATGTAAAATTCGTGTTATCTACATTGTTATTGGTCAAAACATCGATGTCGAGACCATAATAGCCAATCAAAACAGTTTTTACAAAGACACCCACATCCGCTTTCTTTTATCAAAACTTGCACATGTTCGTGAGGTGCATATCAAAAATACGCTCCTCTAATCGGCATTTTTTCTCAAGATGCCGAATACTATTGACAAGCGAGATGAAGCGAAGGTACGTGAAATTGATGCTGGTATAAAAAACAAGTTTAGCAAAGCAAAAGGAAAGCAAGAGGAGTGTGGGAGAGAGCAGAAGAGAGCCAGGTTAGAGCATGTAAAAACACAGGAGGAGCTGGCTAATGAAAGAAAAAGGAAAAAAGAGAGGACTGATAAGCTTTTGGCTTTGGCCAAGAAGCTGAAGTATAAATGATCAAATGAAAATTTGTTTCAAAAATAACTGGGAACTGTAAATAACTTTTAACTGTAAAAAGTGTAAATAGACATTTCCTTTTGAAGAAAACATACAAGTGATGTGGACAGTAAGATAAAGACAGTCCCCATAAAATATGCACTTGTTTGATTCAATACATTGAATATGTTAGGGCTTTGCTGGGAATCAAACCCAGGTCGCTGGTGTAGTAATCCAGCAACCCCCCACTAGGCCACCAGGGGAATGACTCAAGTGCAGAGGAGTGAGGTGAGAGTAGAGTAGAAAAAAAAAGTTTATTAACAATGCTCCAAAAATCCAAGGCAAACAAAGGTATAATCCAAACACCCAGAAGATACAAGGGAAAAAATAAAAAATCCAAAAGTTCAAAGTCAAAACAAAAACCAAAAATCAGAAAAGAAGAGGCAAAAATCCAAACGCTCAGAAGATCCAAAAACGGTAAATACAAAGTCCAAAAAGTCCATAAGAAAGCAAAGCACTAAAAAACACAAAGGCATAGACAAGGAACACAGAACAGAGGTTACTAATCATAAACATCACAGCACAAAGACTCCGTGACTAGAGGCCAAACTGAGGGAGTATAAATACACAAACTAAATAGAACACAGGTGACAATAATGAGGACTAGGCGGGGCACAAGGCACATGGAAAAACAAAAGCACATGGCTGTCAAAACAAAAACACAAAACACAGAAACAATAGCGGCCTCTAGCAGTCAAAACAAACATGACAACAAAAAGAAATGGTAGCGGCCTCTAGAGGCCAAGATAGTCCAAGTCCTAACAGGACCCCCCCCCCCCAAGGAGCATCTCCTGACGTTCCCAGGGCGCTCAGGATGGGCCAAATGGAAGTCCCAACAAAGTTCTTTATCTAAGATGTCCCAGGCAGGGACCCAACAGCGCTCCTCAGGGCCATAGCCCTCCCAGTCCACTAGATATTGAAGCCTGCCATGAACCTGGCGGGAGTCCAGCAGGCGGCGCACAGTGAACACAGTCTGACCCTGGAGGATGCGGGGAGGCGGGGATTCCTAGGGGCAGGGGCATAAGAGGACGACAGTACGGGCCGCAACAGGGATACATGGAATGTGGGGTTGATCCTTAGAGTCCAGGGCAACTGGAGCCGGTAGGCAACAGGGTTCACCCTGCGCACCACCTTGAAGGGGCCAACGTAGTGAGGGGCAAGCTTGCAGTTCTCCACCCACAGAGGAAGGTCCTTGGCGGACAGCCAAACCCGCTGCCCAGGACGGAAAATGTGGGCAGGCCTTCTGTGGCGGTTGGCCTGAGTCTGGTTGGCCCTGGAAGTCTGGATGAGGGTCCTCCTGACCTTGTTCCAGGTCTTGCAACACCGTCTCATGTACTGGTTGACCGAGGGCACCCCAGCGTCCTCCTCCTGTTCCGGAAACAGAGGTGGCTGGAACCCGAACTGGCACTGGAACGGCGACAACCTGGTGGCCGATGACTGCAGGGTGTTGTGGGTGTACTCTGCCCATGGCAGCCAGGTGCTCCATGATGTCGGGTTATCCATCACCAGGCCTCGCAGGGTGGTTTCCAGGTCCTGGTTGAGCCTCTCAGTCTGGCCATTGGACTGGGGGTGGAACCCAGAGGAGAGGCTGGCAGTGGCCCCGATGAGTTTGCAGAACCCCCGCCATACTCGGAAGGAGAACTGGGGCCCCCGGTCTGAGACGATTTCCTGTGGGAGACCAAAGACTCGGAAGACATGAGTAAATATAAGTTTGGCTGTTTCAAGAGCAGAAGGGAGTTTGCACAGCGGGATGAAGCGGCAGGCCTTAGAGAATCTGTCGACTATGACCAAAATGACAGCGTTACCTTGTGAGTCAGGAAGGCCTGTGATGAAGTCGACTGCCACATGGGACCAGGGATGCCGGGGAATGGGCAGAGGATGCAGGAGGCCCTGGGGATGCTGCCGTGGGCTCTTGCTTCTGGTGCACACATCACAGGACAGGATGAATGACCTCACTTCCTTCTCCATGCTTGGGCACCAGAAGCATCTTTTCAAGAAGTCCAGGGTCCTCTGAGCTCCTGGGTGGGCGGTGAGAGGGGACGAGTGACCCCACTGGAGAACCTTGGCCCGGGCTTGACAAGGGACGTACAAGAGGCCCGGTGGCCCTGTTCCAGGGCCAGGGTCCTGGCGTTGAGCTTGTCGGACGGCCTCCTCAACACCCCAGCGGACAGGGGCCACAATCCGGGACACAGGGATAATAGGCCCAACTTCACTCTCCCTGTTGTTGGACGAGAATAGCCTGGAAAGCGCGTCCAGTTTGGCGTTCTTAGAGCCAGGGCGGTACGATAGGGTGAAGTTGAATCAACTAAAGAACAAGGCCCACCTAGCCTGTCATGGATTCAGTCTCTTGGCTTGCTGGAGGTACTCCAGGTTCTTGTGGTCCATCCACACCAGGAATGGATGTTATGCTCCCTCCAGCCAGTGCCTCCACTCCTCAAGGGCCAGTTTAACTGCGAGCAGTTCCCGATCCCCACATCATACCGGGACTCGGCAGGGCTCAGGCAGTGGGAGAAGTATGCGCAGGGGTGCAACCTTCCATCCGAGCGTTGAGAGAGGACCGCGCCGACACCACTGTCCGAGGCGTCCACCTCAACGACGAATGGTTGCAATGTGTCCAGGAGGACCAGAATGGGTGCCGTGCAGAAGTGGTGCTTGAGGTCCCTGAATGCCTTTTCCGCCTGAGGAGACGGAAGATCCACCTGTCTTTTTGGTGAGGTCCAATATGGGCGCTGCTACAGAACTGAAGTTCCTGACAAACTTGCGGTAGAAGTTAGCAAATCCTAAGAACCGCTGAACTTCTTTAACGGACTTGGGAGTAGGCCAGTCCCGGACGGCCAGGGTCTTGGCTGGATCCATCTGGAGCTGTCCCGTTCGAACAATAAAACCCAGAAAGGAGACCTTGGGGACATGAAACTCACATTTCTGGGCCTTGGCAAACAGATTGTTCTGTAGCAGCCTCTGGAGAACCTGGCGGACGTGATGGCGGTGCTCCTGCAAGGTCTTGGAAAAAATCAGAATGTCGTCTAGGTAAACAAAGGCACATTGGTTGATCATGTCCCTCAAGACGTCGTTGATAAGGGCCTGAAACACTGCTGGCGCATTGGTGAGTCCGAAGTGCATCACTTGGTACTCATAGTGCCCTGATGGGGTGTTAAAGGCAGTCTTCCACTCATCTCCCTGCCGGATGCGGATGAGGTGGTATGCATTCCGTAAGTCCAACTTGGTGAAGACAGTGGTGCCTTGGAGCAGATCGAACGCTGTGGACATCAGCGGAAGGGGATAGCGGTTGCGCACAGTGATCTTGTTCAGGCCTCTGTAATCAATACACGGCCGGAGCCCCCCATCCTTCTTGCTGACAAAGAAGAAGCCGGCACCAGCGGGTGAGGTGGAGGGTCGAATGAACCCAGAGGCCAGGGTGTCCTTGATGTACTCCTCCATGGCCTTGCGTTCTGGCTGAGAGAGGGAAAACAGTCTGCCACGAGGAGGGGTAGCCCCAGGGAGCAAGTCGATGGCACAGTTACCCAGTTTATACGAGGGTTGTGGTGGGTAAGCCAAGGAAGGCCTAGAATAACTGCGAACTCTGGTGAATGAATCAGGTGCAGGGATATTTCTTCTTTGTGACCTTGAGACTGGAGAAAGACTGGAGAAGTTACTTGGGTGACTCTTCCATCACCTAAAGCTTGGCCATCCAGAGCAGACACAGACAGCGGGACTTCAAGAGGTGCAGTAGGGACATTGATTCTTCGGGTGAAGTGGACATCCATAAAAAGTTTCCAGCCGCCCCGGAGTCTAACAAGGCCTGGCAAGAGTGGATGGACTCACCCCAGGAGATGGAGACAGTGATGTAGACTCCTTGGCCGGGAAGTTCGGGAGAGAGGGTAGTCCCCGTCACAACCTTCCCTCGGCTGGACGGGGTGGTCCTTTTCCCAAGAGCTCGGGACATGATGCTTGGAAATGGCCAGGCTTGCCACAGTAGATGCAGCACTTGTCCCTCCTTCTGCGCTCCCTTTCAGCTGCGGAGAGACGAGTACGGCCAACTTGCATGGGCTCTGGACAGTCACTGGAGGAGGTGGACAGACTCCAGGTTGAGGCAGTGAGGCAAGGGGAACTCAGGACTTGGTGGCGCTCTCTAATCTGGTTATCAAGACGAATGGCATGCAAGATCAGAGTTTCGAGGTCACTTGGGCATCCGATAGAGGCCAGGCCGTCTTTGATGGGATCAGGCAGACCATGGTGGAAGGCTGAAACCAGGGCACTCTCATTCCATCCGCTGACTGCTGCGAGCGTCCGGAACGAGATGGCGTAGTCTGCAATGCTTCCTCCTTGCCGGATGGACATGAGCTTTCTGGCTGCGTCTTTACTGATGTCCGCCTGATCGAAGACACAAAGCATCTCCTCCGTAAACAGCTTGAAATCAGAACACTCTGGTCCCTGTCTCTGCCAGATGGCTGTTGCCCAAGCTCGTGCCTTGTCAGCTAACAAAGTAACCACAAATGCAATCTTGCGGCAATCCGTAGTGTTGGTGGTAGGCTGGAGCTCAAAGGTGAGTTGGCACTGGGTAAGGAACTCCCGGCACTCACCGTGCTTGCCGTCATACCTCTGTGGTGCAGGAAGGCAGGGCTCACGAGGTGAAGAAGGCAGCATGGCAGGAGGCACTGGAGCGGGAGCAGATGGTGGACCAGGAGATGGGGACAGAGGAGTCAGCTGTGCCAGGGCTTTCCCAATTTGCTGAAGCAGTACCTCGTGGCGAGCAAGGGTCTCACATTGGCTTGCAAGAGTCCGTCCATGAGTGTCCATGGTAGATCCGAAGCGTGTTAACGCGGCCATAATTCCCTGAAGGTTAGCCGGGTAGACAGTTGAAGAAGCCTCTGCTGAGTCAGTCATGACGGAGTCTTTCTGTTAGGGTTTTGCTGGGAATCAAACCCGGGTCGCTGGTGTAGTAATCCAGCAACCCCCCACTAGGCCACCAGGGGAATGACTCAAGTGCAGAGGAGTGAGGTGAGAGTAGAGTAGAAAAAACAGTTTATTAACAATGCTCCAAAAATCCAAGGCAAACAAAGGTATAATCCAAACACCCAGAAGATACAAGGGAAAAAATAAAAAATCCAAAAGTTCAAAGTCAAAACAAAAACCAAAAATCAGAAAAGAAGAGGCAAAAATCCAAACGCTCAGAAGATCCAAAAACGGTAAATACAAAGTCCAAAAAGTCCATAAGAAAGCAAAGCACTAAAAAACACAAAGGCATAGACAAGGAACACAACAGAGGTTACTAATCATAAACATCACAGCACAAAGACTCGTGACTAGAGGCCAAACTGAGGGAGTATAAATACACAAATTAAATAGAACACAGGTGACAATAATGAGGACTAGGCGGGGCACAAGGCACATGGAAAAACAAAAGCACATGGCTGTCAAAACAAAAACACAAAACAGAAACAATAGCGGCCTCTAGCAGTCAAAACAAACATGACAACAAAAAGAAATGGTAGCGGCCTCTAGAGGCCAAGATAGTCCAAGTCCTAACAGAATATATGATAATTTGAATTATAGCTGACAGTGCTGATAACTATATAACTTTAAAGTTTAAATAGACATTGTGAAGAAATCATATACAAGTAATGTGGACATTAGGAAAAGGTCAGTTTCCATAAGATTTGAATGTTTTTATTTAATTCAATATATTGAAGATATGAAAATTTGAATTATTAATGGAACTGTAAATAACTATGAATTTTAATGGACATTTTTTAGAAAAACAAGTGATGTTGACAATGAGTAATAACCAGTCCCCGTAAAATGTAGATATTATTTTGAATTAATGCAATACACATATTGATTTTGATACATATTGTTCGATATAATAGTGTTTTTATTTCAATAAGTATTAAAATAGGCATCAGGTGTTTTAATTAACTACAGCTCAGATTGCAGGAAATAGGGTGTGTAAGGTCTCATTTTGAAAAAAAATTCCCGGGGGGGGTTTCCCCCAGACCCCCCTTATTACAGATTTTCTGCTTTTTTCATCAGGACCCACTCTCATACCTGTTGTTAAAATTCTGGGATTGCAGCTATGGTTGGAATAAAAACCAGCATACACAGTGGGCCCCCAGGAACAATTCTGAGAACAATTTCTGAAGTAAACACACTTGTTAATCCTAAAGATCCAATGTTATTGGAACACCCACCAATGCAGAGTTGCAAAGTGTCAAGAATAATGACATTGAAACATATCAATGGTTGATGTAAAATGTTAATGTTATAAAATTTAAATGTTAAATTAATGTTATAAATTTTAAGTCAATGGTATGTACAGAGGTGGTATAGTGGTTAGCACTGTCACCTCACAGCAAGAAGGTTCCTTGTTCGAGCCCAGTGGCTGATGGGGGCTTTTCTGTGTGGTGTTTGCATGTTCTCCCTGTGTCTGTGTGGGTTTCCCCCACAGTCCAAAGACATGCAGGTTAGGCTAATTGGTAGCTCTAAATTGACTGTAGGTGTGAATATGAGTGTGAATGGTTGTTTGTCTTTACGTGTCAGCCCTGCGATGATCTGGCGACTATTCCAGGGTGTACCCCGCTTCTTGACCATAGTCAGCTGGGATAGGCTCCAGCTTGCCCGCGACCCTACACAGGATAAGTGGCTACAGATAATGGATGGATGGTTGGTATGCACATACAACACTGATTTTGCTGGATAGATCTTGAATTGACTTGTACAAAGTAGTGAGTGAAAATATTTGTTTTCAACATCCCTATACAAAATTATAATAGAAATAAATCAATTAATTAAGAAAGCAGATAAGATTTAGTTGGGCCCACATTGCCCAGAGTCCTAAAATGAATTATGTTACACCAATCAGACAGTGTCTTTGAATTGGTGCTGTTGATGCAGCCAGTGCAGGTGATGGAGCCAAAAACAACAGTCATCTCCAGAGGAAGCTTCTCAATGCAAACAATGTATTTCATCAATGTATTATTATATGAACCATGAGTCATTTAATGTTTATGATTTTTTGTGTAACTGAGTTATTGAACAAAATAAGAAAATGTGACCTTTTCAAATTCCTGTTAAAATTTGAATATCAATTTTCATTAAATCAATAGGCACATTTACCAAGCTTTATATTTATGTAAAATTACAAATTTATAATTTCAGAAACTTAAAAGGTGTGCTTAGGGGGCTTAGGCCTTACTAACCACTGCTCATTGGCTGTTTCCTAGTATTATGGTATCCAAGCTATTGAGCAAAATAGTTATATTTTGCCAATTTTAAATTCATAAAAATTTGAAATTTCAATATTCAAATAACTAAAAGGTGTGCATTTGATGGGGGCTTAGGTCCTAATAATCACTGCTAGTTGGATATTTCCAAGTACTATGGTTTCCAAGCTATCAGGCCAAATAGTCAAATTTAAATTCATTCAATTTAAATTCATATAAAATTTCAAAATTCAAAAAACTAAATGGTGTACAATTGATGGGGGCTTAAACCCCACTAACCACTTCTAGCTTTCAAGTATTATGGTTACCAAGCTTCTGAGCAAAAATAGTCAAATTTTACCATTTTAAAATTCATATAAAATTTCACATTTCAAACTCCACAAAACTAAAAGGTGTGCAGTTGAGGGGGGCTCATTCCCTTTTAATCACAGGAAGTTTCGTGTTTCCAGGTCCTATTTTTACCAAGCTATTGAGCCAAATAGCCAAAATTGACCATTTTTAAATTCATGTAAAATTTGAAATTTAAAAATTTAAAAAAATAAAGGGTGTGCAGTTGAGGGGGCCTTAGACCAAACTAATCACTACAAGTTTAGTGTTTCCAAGTTTTGTAGTTACCAAGCTATTGAGCCAAATAGTGGAAATTAACCAATTTTAAATTAATGTAAAATTTAAAAAATTTCACAATTCAAAAAAACTAAAAGGTGTGTAATTTATACTGGCACAGGCCACATCAACCAGAACTGATTTGGCATTTCTAAGTGATTTGGTGTAGGAATGAGAGTGGGTGGGTGGAGCACAGAAGTACAGCAGGCCAGAACTGAGTTCCCCAAAACTCTTTATTTTGCACTTTTCAGTGACTAATGTTCACTCTCCCAGCCACACACGCATGCACACACACAAGTCGTCTGGTTGGGGAGAGAGCTCCCTTCCTCTGCTCTCTCTCTCTCTCCTTTTATAGGGCGTGGTACTGGGGAAGACACACAAACACAGGTTAACTAACATCAGGTGTAGTGATTCTGCTACTTACCTTCCCTGACTCCACTCTCCGTTCACAGACCGACGCTTGACCACGCCCCCACTGCCACATTTGGGTACTCATTTTTTCAATGATCAGCCATTATTTCATTATATAAAGATAATACATCTAAAAATTACAAAACAAATTGAAAGTTGTACCTTTGTGAGGTGGGGGTTGATTTGAGCACATTAAGCTTGTATGTTGATGTTTTCTAATACAGTGGTTTTAAAAAAAATGAAATGCAAGTTTTATTTACAGATGGGCCCTAGTTCACCTCATTTGTTTGGCCTGCAGCAGATACTCCTCCAAGTCGATCTGGAGCTTCTACTGAGCTTCCACTCTTACCGAGAACCAGTGCTTTCCACTAGATATGTATCTGCAAGTTGATCTGAAGATTCTACCGAGGTCCCACTCTGTACTCTACTGAGAATCAGTGCTTCCAAGTCAGCAGCATGAATATTCAATATCTGTCTAACTTTACCACATTATTGAGTTGTTCATTGGTGTGGTTCAACAAATTGCTGTACAACTAATAGGAAAGAAAACTCTAAGTGGACAGAAATGAGACTATAAACAGTGTTTCAACAGTTGAAAGTCAAACATTTTAGTCAAATGTTTTTAGAAATTTCCAGTGTCACACCCTCGCATATTGGTGCACGCACCTGGCTCTCTCTCATGCGTGCTCTGGACAGCATACGCAAAAACTGACTCTTGCACATGCTCTGAACAGTGCGTGCTGCTAAATACACACACACCTGCATTGGATTAAGGTGCAATCAGCGCACCTATATAAGGATGCTAAAGACTCCTGCAGTTTGCGAAATATTGCATTGTAGTAACTCTTTCCTGAGCCTTGTTTTCTTATTGTTCTCTTGGTTTCCTGTTCCTTGTCTTTTTGATTCTGCTTTTGTCTGTGCCTTGGACAGTCTGTTTGTGCCTTGCCTGACCTGTTGCCTTCCAGATTGGACTGTTTGTTGGATTGCTATTTTCATAATAAAACTCTTCTGCATCTACATCTGCCTCCACCACCCTTCTCTGACAGAATACTTTGCCACTACAGGGATGTAGCAGAAGATAACCAGTACACTCCTCTACATCATGCCCAGGTTTCCATGCCTCAACCTCTAGCCATATTTTTTCAGCAGTCACTTGGGACAGACACCTTATTTATGGAGTGCAGTATCACCCAAAAGGGTTCACTTTGCAATGTGTTTTTTTTTTATGCTGATCTGGAGGAGCCCAAGCCTCCAGAGCCAGTCTGGGTCAGCTGTATGATTCACTGGCTCACAGGAAGGGCACATTGATGGACTGATTACCTAGTGGAAGATACTTGCCTCCGGCACTCAGTCATTTCATGTCATGCTCTGATACCATTTGAGGCCCTGGAGAAGGAGGGTCCCCATAAAAATTGAAGGGGGCTACAATGTTAGAGGCTGATGCAGCGGAGGAGGCCATAGCTCCTGAACTCCTTCCAATGGCTAACACAGTGGAGGAGGCCTTTGCTCCAGAGCCCCTTCTAGGGTCTCAGTTCCAGTAGCAGTCCCTAAGCCAATTCCAGAGCCAGTTCCAGAACCAGTTCCACAGCCAGTCTCAGAGCCAGTCCCAAAGGCCGACAGGGTGGCCTCAGAACCAGAGCCCGCACCAGAGCAAGAGCCATTGCCAGAATTAAAGCAAGAGCCAGCACTTGAGCTAGAACTAGTGCCAGAGCTGGAGCCGGCACCAGAGCCTGTGCCAGAGATGGAGCCAGCACCAGGACCAGCACCAGAGCAAGAGTCAGAGCCAGAGCCAGCAGCAGAGCAAGAGCCAGTTCCAGAGCCAGCATCAGAACCAGCACCGGTGCAAGAGCCAGAGCCAATGCCTGAACCAGTGCCAGAGCTGGAGCCAGAGCCAATGCCAGCAACAGCGCAAGAACCAGTGCCTGAACCAGAGCCAGTGCCCGAGCCAGCCAGTCCCAGAACTGACACCAGAGGCCGACAAGGCAGCCTCTGCCTCACTGGTAGTTCCTGAGCCAGCCCTGTCAGCCTCTGCCCCAGATTTCAGTGAAGATGAGCTTATCATCCCACCCCCATCTGGCTTTGAAGACATTGTTGTCCCACTGCCTGGTTTCAACAAGCACAAGAGCGGTGCTCAGAGTCCAGTCTGGAGCCCAAGTCCTGTCCAGAGCTTGAGCTCATATCCAGTCCAGAGCCTGAGCCCATGCTTGAGCCCTTGTCCAGTCCAGAGTCCAGGTCTGAGCCTGAGCCTAAGCCCCCACCAGAGCTGAGTATCTGGTGCCACATCTTCCCAGAGCGGAGCACAGATGGCATGGCATACAGCACCAGGCCCTCATCCCCGGGGCCACTGAAAATGGGTTTAAGCTCTCGGAGGGAGCTGTTTGGCAGGGGGTTATGTCACACCTGCATGAATTGGCACAAGCAATTGGCTCTCTCATGCATGTTCTGGACAGCGCGTGCAAAGAACTGACTCTCATGTGCACTCTGAGCAGCATGTGTCACTAAATACACACACCTGCATTGGATTAAGTGTGTCTATATAGGGTTTTCAAGATGGTGGCTTGAGAGAAGGTCACATTTGGGAGAGCTGGTGTGCTAATTCACTAATTTTTTCATTTAACCCTGCAAAATAGCACTGCTGTTACCTTTTAATGGTTTATCAGCCTAACATGAACACTGACAGGTATTTTCTGAGACAGTCCGACGGCATGCCACATAGGAAAAAACAAGCTCTCGGTGATGTTGAGCCTAGCCAGGGGGCAGATAGCACTCACGCAGGAGCTAGCACCATGGCCGACACTGGAGCAGACGCTAGCGTACTGGCAATCTGTGAAGCAGTGGGTGAAATTACAGGCAATATTTCCAAAATTATAGACGAAAAGTTAGGCCCACTGTCAGAGCTCTTAAAAACACACCGAGAGGAGCTCGACAGCCATGAAGAGCGCATAACCGAGGCCAAACAGAGGATCTCAGCGCTGGAGGATACCAGAGGCCCGGTCGAGGGAAAAATTAAAACGCTAGAGAGGATGGTGTGCAAGCTGAGTGAGCGGGCTGACGATGTAAAAATATCCGTGTCGTCAGACTTCCTGAGGAGGCTGAGGGAGAAGACCCGACTCAGTTCTTTGAGACTTGGCTCCCTAAAATCTTTCATATTAAAATTAAGTCAGGCCGAGTGAAGTTGGAAAGAGCACACCGCTCACTGGCCCCAAAGCCTCCCTCCACCCAGAGACCACGTCCGGTGATGGTTAGGTTCCATAACTATCAAGATAAACAGCATGTAATGAATGCGGCATGGGAGATGGGACGGAAAAATCAAGCGCTGAAATACGAAAATGTGACGGTGATGATATTTCAGGACTTTTCTGCATCTGTTCTCCATAGAAGAAAGGGATACGATGGGGTGAAGAAACAGCTGAGAGCACTCGGTGCCGAGGCCATTATTAAAAAATGTTCTGTGAGTGCCGTTTGTGCGGTTGAAATTTTTTTTTTAATGCCGGTTTTTCGACATTTTTTTCGGGTTCGTAAATCTAAAATCGAACTTGACATTTACGCATTCCCAGGGTTTTCCACTAAGGCTCATACTAGCCAGCCATAACAAATAAGTAGCCAGCCGGGGGGCGGGGGGGAGTAAACACAAAATAAACTCCTGTGCACGCAGTTCCCAGGATTAAATGTATTTTCCACAGACCATTTATTTATTCACTTTATTCAAATACAAAGTAAAATGGCAGTAAATCTTCTTTCTTTTCTTGCGTATTGCATCATGAGGCATTCCTGGCTTGTAAATCTCTTATTTTCGGTTCATGACACATTCACACAACTGAGAATGCTATGAATTAACAACGACAACAGTCTGCAGTGGTGGCTACACAATTAAACGCTCAGCGAACATTTCTCCATTTGTGTATGAAAATACACTCCAACGACTCAGTTTGTTTCATTTACAACCAACGGTGTCTTTTGATGCCAGCACGTAATTGAACGAGAGAAGACTGGTTTACCGGAGACAAAATAAGCGTTATCTCTGCTTCTGTTCCCTCCGATGTCACCTCTGACGGCCCCGACACACTACTGCCTCCGCTGAGTGCGTGCACGCACACACCGCATGTCGGGGCCACAGATGAGTTACTCTCCCTTGATCAACGAAGTCGGTGGGGAATTTGTGGTTATTATCGTTACAAACTGCGCGAATCACAACTTAAATGAGTGCGGTTTAGTTTGACATTATTGTCAGTCCGTTAGATAAACATTTAATTTTATTAAAATCGAAAATTAATATTTAGAGCCTGTGGGCTACAAAAATAATAGTCATTAAAGTAGCCGGCTGGATTTATTGTGTAGTCGGCGGTATGGCCGGCAGCCGGCGCTTGTGGAAAGCCCTGCATTCTGCGCAGAATATAGAATTGAATCAGCTCTGCGCATGCACCGTGCGGCACAAAAAAATGGCAGCCACCATGAAGGAAGGAGATCCGGAGTTTTCAAACATTTGCTTAAGTGTGAAATTGTAAAATGGTATTCTAGCGAACAACAAAATAGTAAAGATTCAGAAAAACAAATCATTCAGTGATCATTTTAATAGTGTAATTTCATCCGAACTAGGCCTAACGGTCGATTTAGAACTACAAAAAGTCCGTGTGTCAGACATTTTAAGTACCTTTGTAAAAGTTTTGCAAATGTTGCAGTCAGCATTTAAAATGATAAAGTTTTTGTACAAGTTTCAGTTGATTAAACTGTCATTTTATTAAATGTGTCTGCTTTTGTAATAAAAAAGTACTGAAAGAAAAAGCAAACACAGCATTGCGATTTCTTATCCATCCATATAAAAAAAAAATCCCTCCCTCCCTACTGACAATTTTTTTTGCTCACCCGGTGGACAGGAAATGGATTTTTTTTAAGGATGGCCTGAATACAGGCAAATCTACCCCGCGTCTCTGAAAGTCACCAGTCACGGATCGACCAAAATGTTCCACGACCCAGCTGCAGTGGAGAAATACATCGAGTCACTGAAGGATACTCCCCGTGACAATGTATGAGCATTAATTTGTAAGTTTTGCTTTTCATTCTGAACAGTGGATTTGTCGGACTTGTATCATGCTTTACAGTGCATGGACATGCATTACACTTGACCTGGAGCACTGAGACTGCTAGCTTTATAGGCTCACTATAAGCTATGCCTCCCTACCTCCCGGATATCTTTTTTCTGTTGCTAGAGAACCCTTCCACTCGAGCTCCTCCAAGTCTAGGAGAAGATCAGTGTCTACGAACGTTTTTGTTTTAATGCCAATGTTAGGCAAGGGGTGCCTTAGATGCACTATTTTTTGTTATAACTGTTACAGTATTATGTTCTTGTTCTATTTGGCTCACTCTGTTACAGATTACTTTGTGGGCGGTATGTGTTCAGGTATTTTATTTCATAGTCCATAATCACGTCGGCTTTGAAGCTATGCACTTGGAACGTAAACAGTGTTCATACACCTGTTAAATGGAAAAAGATCCTTACTTATCTTAAAAGGGAATGTGTTGATATAGCGTTGTTGCAAGAGACGCACTTAAATGACAGTGAACATTTAAAATTACAACAAGAGGGCTTTGGACAGGTTTATTTTTCATCTTTCATTTCAAGGAGTAGAGGTGTGGCCATCCTAATCCAGAGAAATGTACCATTCAAACTTATAGACTGTATAAAAGACACAACAGGTTGCTATGTGATTGTGAGAGGTATGAAAATAATTAGTTTTTCTTTTGTTTCAGACATGTAAAAGCTTTTTTTTACTTTTACCTGACATGTTTCGACGGTGTAACTTCTGATGACCCTCTGATGAAGACGGAAGTTACACCGTCGAAACATGTCAGGTAAAGGTAAAAAAAAAAGCTTTTACATGTCTGAAACAAAAGAAAAACTAATTATTTTGATTTAAGAAGAAGACATAATGAACGTAATATATTTATTATGTGAGAGGTATGCTTTATGGGGAAGAAACTACTATAATGAGTATCTATAGTCCACCTGGATACCCCAGTGATCTTCTGACCACTTCCTTCTCTAAAGTGATAGATTTTAATATTAAAAACACATTTATTGGAGGAGATTTTAATTGTCATTTGAATCCCATTATGGATAAATCCCCACCTGGGAAATTATCACTTTCTCCTCAAGCCAAAATGGTCTCGGCACTTTGTGAGGACCTAGATTATATACAACCCCGATTCCAAAAAAGTTGGGACAAAGTACAGATTGTAAATAAAAACGGAATGCAATGATGTGGAAGTTTCAAAATTCCATATTTTATTCAGAATAGAACATAGATGACATATCAAATGTTTAAACTGAGAAAATGTATCATTTAAAGAGAAAAATTAGGTGATTTTAAATTTCATGACAACAACACATCTCAAAAAAGTTGGGACAAGGCCATGTTTACCACTGTGAGACATCCCCTTTTCTCTTTACAACAGTCTGTAAACGTCTGGGGACTGAGGAGACAAATTGCTCAAGTTTCGGGATAGGAATGTTAACCCATTCTTGTCTAATGTAGGATTCTAGTTGCGCAACTGTCTTAGGTCTTTTTTGTCGTATCTTCCGTTTTATGATGTGCCAAATGTTTTCTATGGGTGAAAGATCTGGACTGCAGGCTGGCCAGTTCAGTACCCAGACCCTTCTTCTACGCAGCCATGATGCTGTAATTGATGCAGTATTGTCATGTTGGAAAATGCAAGGTCTTCCCTGAAAGAGACGTCGTCTGGATGGGAGCATATGTTGCTCTAGAACCTGGATATACCTTTCATCATTGATGGTGTCTTTCCAGATGTGTAAGCTGCCCATGACACACGCACTAATGCAACCCCATACCATCAGAGATGCAGGCTTCTGAACTGAGCGCTGATAACAACTTGGGTCGTCCTTCTCCTCTTTAGTCCGAATGACACGGCGTCCCTGATTTCCATAAAGAACTTCAAATTTTGATTCGTCTGACCACAGAACAGTTTTCCACTTTGCCACAGTCCATTTGAAATGAGCCTTGGCCCAAAGAAGATGTCTGCACTTCTGGATCATGTTTAGATACGGCTTCTTCTTTGAACTATAGAGTTTTAGCTGGCAATGGCGGATGGCACGGTGAATTGTGTTCACAGAAAATGTTCTCTGGAAATATTCCTGAGCCCATTTGTGATTTCCAGTACAGAAGCATGCCTGTGTGTGATGCAGTGCCGTCTAAGGGCCCGAAGATCACGGGCACCCAGTATGGTTTTCCAGCCTTGACCCTTACGCACAGAGATTCTTCCAGATTCTCTGAATCTTTTGATGATATAATGCACTGTAGATGATGATATGTTCAAACTCTTTGCAATTTTACACTGTCGAACTCCTTTCTGATATTGCTCCACTATTTGTCGGCGCAGAATTAGGGGGATTGGTGATCCTCTTCCCATCTTTACTTCTGAGAGCCGCTGCCACTCCAAGATGCTCTTTTTATACCCAGTCATGTTAATGATCTATTACCAATTGACCTAATGAGTTGCTATTTGGTCCTCCAGCTGTTCCTTTTTTGTACCTTTAACTTTTCCAGCCTCTTATTGCCCCTGTCCCAACTTTTTTGAGATGTGTTGCTGTCATGAAATTTCAAATGAGCCAATATTTGCCATGAAATTTCAAAATGTCTCACTTTCGACATTTGATATGTTGTATATGTTCTATTGTGAATACAGTATCAGTTTTTGAGATTTGTAAATTATTGCATTCTGTTTTTATTTACAATTTGTACTTTGTCCCAACTGTTTTGGAATCGGGGTTGTAGATGTGTGGAGAGCCCAACATATAGTGGAGAAAGAATATACTTTTTTCTCAAATGTCTACAAAACCTATACAAGGATTGATTATTTCTTTCTCCCAAGGAGCTTGTTACAGACAATTGTCTCCAGCTCTATAGGAAATATAGCTATTTCTGATCATGCTGCTGTGTTCATACAATATAATTTAAGAAACCCAGTCAAACAAACTAGACACTGGAGGTTCAACCCTTCTATCCTAACAGACCACAAATTCTTATCTTACTTTAGAGAAGAATTTCAGTTGTTTCTGTCTGTTAATTCAGCTTCTACCAATGATCCCTCTTTGCTGTGGGAAACATCTAAAGCCTTTTCTAGATTATTATATCTTATATGCTTCGCCAAGAGGCGAAGGCAGGCTGAACAAAGAAAAATTTTAGAGTCTAAACTGAAACGTGCCAAGAAAGAGTACATTAAAAACTTATCTGTACAGAAGCTTAAAGAGGTTTCTGCACTTAGATGCAGTCTAAACCTGCGACTGACAAAGAAGGCAGAAGGTAAAATCAGACTTGCTAGACAAAAAATGTACGAACATGGGGATAAGCCAGGGAGATATCTATCATACCTGACAAGGAAAAAAGCAGATTCCCAATCTATTTCCTCAGTTGTAGACAGTCTGGGTAAGCAGGCTTTTAACACCATAGCCATTAACAATGCATTTAAAACTTTCTATGAAAATTTGTATAACTCTGGACTACTAACTGACACAACTGAAAAGATGAACACCTTTTTCTCCTCTCTCAACTTCCGTAGTTTATCTGATGACCAGAAAACATCTCTGGAAGCTCCTATATCTAAGAAGGAAGTGCTCAATGCCATTAAGGGGTTACAATCTGGTAAAGCTCCAGGTCCTGATGGATTCAGTAGTGAATTCTACAAAGAATTTCATGACTTATTGACTGATCCTCTTCTAAATATGTTTAATGACTCTTTTAAGAAAGGCATTTTACCGCAGTCTTTGAGAGAAGCACACATTTCTCTAATTGTAAAAAAGGGCAAAATCCCCGAGGACTGTGCATCATACAGGCCCATCTCCCTGTTGAATGCTGATTTGAAACTCCTCTCCAAAATATTAGCAACAAGACTAGAAGGCTTACTACCTATTCTTATAAATGATGACCAAACTGGATTTATTAAAGGTTGTAATTCATACAATAATATGCGCAGACTATTAAATACAGTCTGTTTTTCAATGGTCTTTATATGGTCTGGTGCTTTCTCTGGACGCAGAGAAGGTGTTTGATCGCGTTGAAATGCCATACTTGTTCTATACAATACACAAATTTGGTCTGGGTGAGGGCGGCACGGTGGTGTAGTGGTTAGTGCTGTCGCCTCACAGCAAGAAGGTCCTGGGTTCGAGCCCCGGGGCCGGCGAGGGCCTTTCTGTGTGGAGTTTGCATGTTCTCCCCGTGTCCGCGTGGGTTTCCTCCGGGTGCTCCGGTTTCCCCCACAGTCCAAAAACATGCAGGTTAGGTTAACTGGTGACTCTAAATTGACCGTAGGTGTGAATGTGAGTGTGAATGGTTGTCTGTGTCTATGTGTCAGCCCTGTGATGACCTGGCGACTTGTCCAGGGTGTACCCTGCCTTTCGCCCGTAGTCAGCTGGGATAGGCTCCAGCTTGCCCTGTAGAAGGATAAAGTGGCTAGAGATAATGAGATGAGATGGTCTGGGTAAAAAGTTTATTAATTGGATAAAGTTACTTTATACTAATCCCCTCTCAGCAGTGCTAACAAATGGGCTGCGTTCTTCTAATTTCCAAATTTTAAGAGGTACAAGGCAAGGGTTGTCCTCTATTGCCCTTGCTCTTTGCCTTGGTAATTGAGCCACTCGCTGAGGCGATCAGGGCGAATGAAAAGATACATGGCCTCACTATTGATACTAGACAACACAAGATTACTTTTTATGCTGATGATGTCTTGATTGTTTTGACTGAGGTATCTACCCCAGCCCTTATTGAGACCATTAATATGTTTAGTACTTTTTCTGGCTACAGAATAAATTGCAGTAAATCAGAAGTAATGCCATTAGGTAGCCTGTCACAAATACCCCAAACTCCATCTCCCTTTCCTTTTAAATGGTCACCAGAAGGCTTTGTCTATTTGGGAATACGTATAACACCCTCCTTGGATAAATTGTATAAAGCAAATTTCCCACCCATATTTGAGCATATAAGGCTGGACCTAGAGAGATAGAACACCCTTCCAATTTCCTGGTTAGGCCGTGTCGCGCTCTTAAAAATGAACATTCTCCCCAGGTTACTTTACCCAATACAAATGATCCCAGTTATGTTCCTCCATAAGACCATCAAACAGCTAAATAGTTTAGTTCCTTTATATGGTCTAAGAAGAAACCACACCTCAAAATAGTTACATTGTGTTGATCTCCCGGATATTAGAAAGTTCCAGCTTAGTGTTCACTTGCTTACTATAGCTGACTGGATGAGTAGTAAGTCTACATCTCTTTGGTTGGATATAGAAAGTTCAATGTCCAGGTACCCTTTGAGTAATTTTTTGTTTATTAGAAAAAGTGCATCCTTGAAGTCTGCTTGTACTAACCCAATTACAGTTTCCACAGTTAAGGCATGGCATGCCATTAGAAAATTGGAGGGTAGATTTCAATTTACCTCTGTCTTCACTCCAATATGTAATAATCCTGATTTCCCTCCTGGAGTGACGGACAATAATTTCTGTGTTTGGGTGGATAAGGGAATGTCTGCTTTACACAAACTACTGGAAGGTTCTACCATGATGTCTTTTAGTCAGCTGAAAGAGAAATATGGCATTCAACAACAGGATTTCTTTCGATATTTGCAAGTAAGGAACTTTATCATAAGGGATACCACAATCCTTAAGTGCCAAAAACTTGCCAGATTTCTGCAAAAAAGTTGTCTCTCTAAGTGTGAACACTTAGAGAGACAACTTTTTTTGCAAAAATCTGGCAAGTCTATTAGTTTATTCTATAATATCCTTAAGGGGTACAACACCGCAAATATCTATTCTCTGAAAGGCCTGTGGGAGAGAGAACTCGATGTTGAGATATCAGACGAAGGATGGGATGATGCATGGAAGAATGCAAAAACGTTGAGTGTGTGTAATCGAGTGAGAGCTATGCAACTTGAGCTCCTGCACAGGGCCCACATATCTCCCTCTCAACATCATAAATTCTACCCTCATGCATCCCCACTGTGCCCCAAGTGCAAAATTGAAACTGGTAGTTTTACACATTGTTTGTGGCAATGTAGGAACGTACAGCAGTTCTGGCAGGTGATAGGGCAGGAAATTAACAAGATTCTCTCTACTAATAGAAACAACAACCCCCTATATTTACTACTTGGCATATCTGATCTGTCCATCTCTAACAAATTTAAAAGAAAACTTCACCAAATACTTGCTTTCTGTGCTAGAAAGTGTATTCTTCTGAATTGGATAACGGATAAAGTTCCATCCAAGGCTCAATGGCAAAGAGTGACACTTGAATACATTGCATTGGACTATTTAACTTGTAAAATAAATAGCAAAGACGATGTTTTCCGTAAAATATGGGAACCCTTCCTCTCTTATATTGGTTTGAATGTGTCTATCATTCTGGCAAGAGGGTTGGTTGTATAGCTCCAAGCACTTGATCTCATAAATGACACTTGGCCGCTTGGTTGATGTATTTTGTTTCTATGTACCTCTCTCTGATTATGTGGGTGTATCATGCATGGGCGTGTGCTTTCAATTTATTTTACTTCCTGTGTGTGTGTGTTGTGTGCGCACGCATATCATGTGCATGTTCCTGTGTGTGTATATATACACAATACATGTTACCTGCTTACTTATTTGTTTGTATTTGTTGTGAGAAGTGACTCCTGAACCCTTTTTTTCGCCTATATATAAATTCAAATTTTAGTGTGTATGTGAGCCAAATGTATGTTTGTTTGTTTTATCATGTTTTTGTTTTACTTGTTGAAAATTTAATAAACATATATTTAAAATAAAAATAAGTGTGCCTATATAAGGATATCAAAAACTCATGCAGGTTGCGAAGTATTGCATTGTAGTAAGTATTGCATTGTGCCTTGGATAGTAACCAAGCCTTGTTTTCTTATTGTTCTCTGGATTTCCTGATTCCTGTTTCTGGTCTTTTTGATTCTGCTTTTAGCCTAGGTCACAACCGGCCATATGTGCTCCTACGGCGGGTTTACATGCAAAAAACGCAAGATATGCATGGAGGGCGCGCGTGTGACATGCTGATTTTCGAGCCTTAAACTGGCCTCAGACCGGCCGCAGAGGTTCTTTGTCATGTCAAACAAACTCTACGGGTGCTTACATTTTTTTTTCAGGTTGCAAGACAAACTTATGGCCAACGTGCGTCTTTCTCCACGAACAAAAAAAACGCAGCGATTTGGGAAACACCAAAAATCGCACAGCCAAAAAATTGTACGTCCGGTTGTGACCTAGGCTTTTGTCTGTGCCTTGGATAGTCTGTTTGTATCTTGCCTGACCTATTGCCTGCTTACTGTTTATGATTTATGCCTACCAGATTGGACTGTTTGCCTGATTGCTATTTTCATAATAAAAATCTTCTGCACCTACATCTGCCTCCACCACCCTTCTCTGACACACAGTGTGATAACTAAGTGTAAAAATAGTTTTATTGAAAGGATTGTGGTATTGAATCTGTTTTAAAAACAGACAGGCCGGCAGTGAAAACTGAAGGGAATATTTATTACAAATTCTCTGTCCAGAGTTGTCTTTGCACATCTTGATGTATTTCTCACAAAAGGAAAGGAAAAAAGATTAAATTCCTTAATTGTTCATGTTTGCAGTCATATTACTTGTGCAAATAAGTTTGGTGGAAAGGATGTTTAGAGTGAGGATTTCCTGCTGTACAAAACAGATGTTCTGTTATAAAACTATTTTTACACTTAGTTATCACACTGTGTGTCAGAGAAGGGTGGTGGAGGCAGATGTAGGTGCAGAAGATTTTTATTATGAAAATAGCAATCAGGCAAACAGTCCAATCTGGTAGGCAGATTAATTTGATGAGACATACAGATGTGTCTCACTTTCTTTTCATCTCTTTGGACACAGGAAGGACATTTCCTTCCTGTGAGCTTGACTACGGCACAGAGGAGAGAGACAATCAAGATGAAAACCACAGACCTGATCAGCGTGATCAAGAGGATGGTGAAGAGTGTGAGGGGTTTTTGAGGAGCCCTGTAGGGAACCGGACCCCGTCCCCTTCGATAACCCCCTCCCCTTTATGGACCCCTACGAGGACCCCATCCCCCTTACGGAACCAGTCCCCTTTTGGGACCCTGTCCCCCTTATGGAACCTGTCCCCTTTTAGGAACCAGACTCCCTCCCCTTTGAGGACCCCGTCTCCTTTATGGGACCCAACCCCCTTATGGCACCCATCCCCTTTATGGACCCCAACCCCCTCATATCACCTGTCCCCTTTGAGCATCTCAACCCCCTCATGTCACTCATCCCCCTTATGGATCCCGACCCCCTCATGTCGTCCATCCCCTTTGAGGACCCCGACCCCCTTATGTCCCCCACCCCCTTTATGGACCCCAATCCTCTCATGCCACCCACCCTCTTTGAGGACCCCAACCCCCTCATGTCACCCGTCCACTTTGAGGACCCCACCCCCTTTATGGATCCCGATCCCCTCATGTCACCCGTCCCCTTTGAGGACCCCGACCCCCTCATATCACCATTCCCCTTTATGGATCCCGACCCCCTCATGTCACCCATCACCTTTGAGGACCCCAAAACCCTCATGTCACCCATCCCCTTTGAGGACCCTGACTCCATCATGTCACCCATACCCTTTATGGACACCGACCCCCTTATGGCATCCATCCCCTTTGAGGACCCCATCCCCTTCAAACCCCTGTATACTGATTCCTGTAGACTGTATGATGATCCCTGTCCAGCATCAAGGGATAAGGAGAAGGAGGGATGAAGCAGACAGGGATGAAGAAGCCCCTCCTTGTAGAAGGCAGAATTTGGATCCTCATGAAGACTCTGAGGAGGCTTCATCAGGAGGTCCATCCTGACTATTTATGGGCAAGCTGTAACCCTCAACACCTCATATTCATCACCATACAAAATGTGTGGTAAGTGTCTGAGGTCAGTATTTTACCCCTAGGCTCCAGGAATATGCTTTTTTCTTTCTTTTTTTAAAATTTGTGGTAAGTAGTTCACCCCTTTAAACCATGATGCAGTGTAATAATAATAATAATAATAATAATAATTTTAGAATAAAGCAGTTACAGCAATTATTTAAAGGTGCTGACTGCAAAGTTGAATTCTGGGCAAAATGTTCTATTTCTGTTGTTGATAGTGTTTTGAGATGTTTTGCTGCTGCACACTCTGTGTATCCTATGTGTCACTGTTTTGCCAAGATAAAATGTGTCCCAAATTTTACGATTCTGAAGATTGCAAAAGTGAACAGCGATATCACGTGACCACCGTGGGGCATTTGACCTACTTTTAACCAAAGCAAGTCGGTGTGGGCAAACATGGTGGACTCTGCTCTCCCACCAGCTAAAAGCCAGCAGAAAAGAAAAGGGAAATATAAAAGCAAATCAGCTAGAAAGCACACAAGAAAAGCAATGAAAACCAAAAGGTTGTCTGCAAGAATTTTCGTGAAGGGACAGATTGACCACTGGTATTGACTGAAAGATGAAACAGGAGCAAAATCTGACAAAGAATTTGCAGTGCTTGTCTTGGACTGGTGAGTCTGAGTAGAAGTTTTGAGAACTTTTGAAGTCGGGTCTTGCACCAGCTGCAAGGCTGCAGGTGTTGGCATGATTGGTAATATCAATATCTAGAAAACTCTCTGTTTGAACATGAACACCTGTGGTTATGCTCTATTAGGCAGATTCTGAAGGGAATTTTAACCACAATGCTCTCTGTCTGCCTGCTGAGAATGTTTCATCATGCTCTCAGTCTGATTTGGGTCTGTATTCTTCTGAAATGTTTATCTGTATCTCATCCAGGTGAGAGCAGAGCTCATCGAGGCAGCACTAAACCCCCATCCCTGTGACATCCAAAGCTGCATTGGTGGCCCCAAGCCTCTCCAGTATTCCAAGTTGTAGACCAGGTGAAAGGCCTGCAGCTGTAGGAAGCCCATCATCCTCACAGACTGACATTGCCTAGTCTCCTCCTGTCTGGAGTAGTAGAGCTGCAATCTGGAGAGTGACAGTGATCACACTTTGGCACCAGCACCTGTTGCATTGGCACAGGCACCTGTAACACAGCTGAAGTTGCCAGAACCTGCACAGACCAAAAACAGCAGGTATTGTATAGCCAGCCTTTGAACCTTATTGCATGAAAGGGACTGTTAGCAGGCCTCAGGGTCAGAAAAATATGCATATCCATGTGGCTCATTGAAAGTTGTACTTGTATATGTGCACATCACTACTGTCACTGAAGTGTCAAATTTCTGAATGTCATCCCAGGATTTGATTTGTTATTCTCTTCTCAGCACATCTGATGATTATCCTTTGGGAGTTGCTGTACATGACCCAAATGATCCAAGCTTTCAGTGTTACCCAAGTGATGCCTGCAGCTCAGGAACTGATTCAGAGACTGACACTGATTGACACAAACACCATTGATCTCTACGTAAAATATCTGGATGGCTCATTGTCCAATCTGTGCTGTACAGATGAGTGAAGCCATCTGGCCGGCATATTACCACACGCATTGCGTGTATTTGACTTATGTGTTAAACTGTCATATACTATCAAATTAGCCCCAAGAAAAGTATTTCCTGACTTTTTTCCCTTTTATTCCTCTTATTTTCTCGACTTTACCCACCTTCCTTACATATCTTTATAGTGCTCTCTTTCATTGTTATTGTTTTTTTCCTTGTCCAGTTCAGTCTGTGATCATTTTTTAAAATGGTTCTTTTACTGCTCTAATTATTTTTACAGAGATTATTTCAGTTTTTTTCTCTGATACAGTGTATCTTTCATATACAGTTAGGTCCATAAATATTTGGACAGAGACAACATTTTTCTAATTTTGGTTCTGTACATTACCACAATGAATTTTGAATAAAACAATTCAGATGCAGTTGAAGTTCAGACTTTCAGCTTTAATTCAGTGGGTTGAACAAAATGATTGCATAAAAATGTGAGGAACTAAAGCATTTTTTAAACACAATCCCTTCATTTCAGGGGCTCAAAAGTAATTGGACAAATTAAATAATTGTAAATAAAATGTTCATTTTATCAAAACCCTTTGTTGGCAATGACTGCCTGAAGTCTTGAACTCATGGACATCATCAGATGCTGTGTTTCCTCCTTTTTAATGCTCTGCCAGGCCTTTACTGCAGCGGTTTTCAGTTGCTGTTTGTTTGTGGGCCTTTCTGTCTGAAGTTTAGTCTTTAACAAGTGAAATGCATGCTCAATTGGGTTGAGACCAGGTGACTGACTTGGCCATTCAAGAATATTCCACTTCTTTGCTTTAATAAACTCCTGGGTTGCTTTGGCTTTATGTTTTGGGTCATTGTCCATCTGTATTATGAAACACCAACCAATCAGTTTGGCTGCATTTGGCTGGATTTGAGCACACAGTATGTCTCTGAATACCTCAGAATTCATCCGGCTGCTTCTGTCCTGTGTCACATCATCAATAAACACTAGTGACCCAGTGCCACTGGCAGCCATGCATGCCCAAGCCATCACACTGCCTCCGCCGTGTTTTACAGATGATGTGGTATGCTTTGGATCATGAGCTGTACCATGCCTTCACCATACTTTTTTCTTTCCATCATTCTGGTAGAGGTTGATCTTGGTTTCATCTGTCCAAAGAATGTTCTTCCAGAACTGTGCTGGCTTTTTTAGATGTTTTTTTTTAGCAAAGTCCAATCTAGCCTTTTTATTCTTGAGGCTTATGAGTGGCTTGCAACATGCAGTGAACCCTCTGTATTTACTTTCATGCAGTCTTCTCTTTATGGTAGATTTGGATTTTGATATGCCTACTTCCTGGAGAGTGTTGTTCACTTGGTTGGCTGTTGTGAAGGGGTTTCTCTTCACCATGGAAATTATTGTGCGATCATTCACTACTGTTGTCTTCTGTGAGTGTCCAGGTCTTTTTGCATTGATGAGTTCACCAGTGCTTTCTTTCTTTCTCAGGATGTACTAAACTGTAGATTTTACCACTCCTAAAATTGTAGCAATTTCTCAGATGGGTTTTTTCTGTTTTTGCAGCTTAAGGATGGCTTGTTTCACCTGCATGGAGAGCTCCTTTGACTGCATGTTTTCTTCACAGCAAAATCTTCCAAATACAAGCACCACACCTCAAATCAACTCCAGGCCTTTTATCTGCTTAATTGAGAATGACATAACGAAGGAATTACCCACACCTGCCCATAAAATAGCCTTTGAGTCAATTGTCTAATTACTTTTGGCCCTTTTAAAAACAGGGTGGCACATGTTAAGGAGCTGAAACTCCTAAACTCTTCATCCAATTTTAATGTGGATACCCTCAAATGAAAGCTGAAAGTCTGGACTTTATGCCCATGTCCATTATATAACTATAACTTGAATATGTTTCAGTAAACAGGTAAAAAAAAGAAAATTTGTGTCAGTGTCCAAATATATATGGACCTAACTGTATTCTTCCTTTCTATTAACGACAAGTTGTTGAAACAGGATTATTTTCTCATGTTATTGGCCATTTTCACTTCCTTCTCACAGTCATGTCTTCTCAGTATTTATTGGTCACATAATTCACATCACACATGAAACAATCCTGAGAGAGTTCAATAACTTATAGAATATTCCTTAGTGGTGACAGTAATATCTCACATCTCATTTTATTTAATACACATTGGCTTTTTTATACTATTGAATTGTTATATAGATCTTATTTTTGTTTGATATAGTTATAAATAGACATTACCTGGTGTTATTTAGGTTTTTTTGAAATTATTTCAAAATGTTTAATGTTTTGGAAATATTAATTTGTATGGAAATATTTTCTAATAAATGGAGTATTAGAATAATTTATTTTTATAATAATGCAGTAAATTGTGATTAATTTAGGACTTGTTTAATTTTATTATATGATTATACATTTATAAGAATAGCTACAGATTGGTATCAGTCTGTTTCTAAATAGTTAATTTGTAATATCTACATGTAACCCTCTGTTTCATTCATTATTTGGCATTATCAGTTTCCTTTCATCTCATCTCATTATCTCTAGCCGCTTTATCCTTCTACAGGGTCGCAGGCAAGCTGGAGCCTATCCCAGCTGACTACGGGTGAAAGGCGGGGTACACCCTGGACAAGTCACCAGGTCATCACAGGGCTGACACATAGACACAGACAACCATTCACACTCACATTCACACCTACGGTCAATTTAGAGTCACCAGTTAACCTAACCTGCATGTCTTTGGACTGTGGGGGAAACCGGAGCACCCAGAGGAAACCCACGCGGACACGGGGAGAACATGCAAACTCCGCACAGAAAGGCCCTCGCCGGCCACGGGGCTCGAACCCAGGACTTTCTTGCTGTGAGGCAGCAGCGCTAACCACTACACCACCATGCCGCCCAGTTTCCTTTCATTTTGTGCAAAAAGAATGTGTTTATTTATTTATTTATTTATTTATTTTAATTGCTTATCTGGAACAATGGGTTCACATGCCTCTGGGCATCAGGAAATTACTTTACTTTTGTGGACCCTGACCCACATGCTGTCTCCATCTCTGTGTGAACCAGAATTGTTTTGTCATTGTAGCGACTAGTATCCAAAACAGTCGCTGAGAGGATGAGGGCCAGGTGTCAGCTGATTGTCTGATGTGCTGTAGGCTACTAAACAAAATATCCGCTGAGTTCCAGAAGTCCGTTTATCGGTTTTTATTAAAAAAGTATAACAACTTAACAAGTGCTCAAAATGTAAAAAAAAAAAAACGCAGCAATCCAAGCTTAAACAACGATAAAACAGCAAAAACAGCGGTCAACAAAAAGTACGGCCTCCCCAATAGCTCACCCTCTCGTCTTAATTACTTCCGCCCGTGCCATTACACCTGTGACTATATTAGCTTAGCTAAATGTTACCGCCCATAAGCTCTGTTAAGATTGCGCTGCGTGCTGTTCAGATGCATTACCAGGAGATCTCCGAGGACAAGAAGAGAGCGAACCACATGACTTAAATCAATCTGGTTTATTCTCAGTCGTGCCCCAACGTGCAGCTGCGTCGGGGCTTTATATATACACTCTTCATAGGGAGTATCAGCAGTGGAAAATTATGGAATGTGCTTTGCACACTCAGTCAAGGTCACAAGAGTTATGCACAGTTCAACAGGATGTTTCACACAAAAACATAGACAAAATCAGGATATGAAACAGGAACAGAACATATGAAAAGTACAAAATGTACAGAGCAGCGCGTATTATAGCTGGCCTAAAGTTAACCCTAAACTGCTACACTACACGACAGTCACCCTTGGGCCGCGCATTTACAAGAGTAGGTTTAGGAGTATTCAGGATTATATTCTTACAATCCCCTCTTTAATACTCTGACGCAAGCCCAGAGTATTATTCACACCCCAGTCTTGGCCGACACAGGGACATAACCTGTGTGCGAGATCATCATATTATATATACGATCCATGCAACAACGGAAAAGAAACGGGCCACAGGCTGAGCCATGTCATATTAACCTTAGAGTAGTTAGACGGGGCTATTCGGACCGGAAAAGGAGCGCTGCTGTCATGGGGTAACAAAGAACACACATAACAGGGTTTACTCATATTCATTGATGTTTTTACAGTGAAGTTTATATATTTCCAAAACTCGTTATCCCTTGGGTCCCGGTGTATTGCTTGTGCGGGTAACCCTGCCCCAAGCGTTGAGATCAGCACGATGATGAAGAAAGTCATACTGGTCACTGACTTTGTTCTCTAATGCTCACAGGGTGCAGACGGCGAAAAATGTCACAGGCTCCCGTGCTTTTCAGACTCTTCAGCCCAGAACTTTGCAAGACTCACCAACCATCCCCTCTTTGTAGATCAGCCGAAACTGGATTGCTCCAGATGCTGGAAGGGGATCCCTGAAAAGGCCGTCAGCTATTGTCACAGCAACTTTCTGAAACACAAAAGTCTGTTAAGCATCAACAATATAGATTTCTATTACATTGGAGCCTTCTTTATTCTGCTGGCATGGATCCACTGTGGAAAAAGGTCCGTTAGCACAGCCGTGCGAGTTACAGCGAGTACATCGGTGGGCCCACTGTAGGGTGACTCCTCCATGGGAGCGTTTAGTTTAGCGAATCTCTTTACTAAAACTCTGTCCCCTACCTCAAAGGGGTGAGTGTGTGCCTCTGGAATGGGAGGCTTTTTGGAATTTACTCTCGCCCAATACTCATCCAGCACCCGCATGAGACCCACCGCGTACTCGCTGAGATGTACTTCAAGATCACCCGTTCCTATAACCTGCATGCCTCTACGCCAAGGGACAGGAAAGGGGCATCCCATGACGAGCTCGTACGGAGATAAATTGTCGAGAGTGACCTGAGCAGTCATGCGCATATCAGCGAGGACCAACGGTAAAACTTGGACCCAATTTTTCGTGCCTGCGTCTTGCATAGCCTTACGCAACTTACCCTTAATTGTTCTATTCGCGCGCTCCACAATGCCAGAGGACTGTGGATGGTATGGGATATGAAAACGCCAATTGATCTTGAGGTCTTTACATAGCTCCTGCGTTACCGTAGAGGTGAACGGCGTTCCCTTATCAGAGTCAATTCCTACCGGAAGACCGTAACGTGGGATAATTTCCTGTGTAAGTTTGTTCACTGCTGTTCGGGCGTTCTCTTTACTACACGGGAAAGCCTCAATCCACCGTGAAAATTTGTCAATCATGACCAAAAGGTATTTGAACGGGCCCTGCTTTGGCATGTGAGTGAAGTTGATCTGCCATTCTTGGAAAGGCATGTCGGGTATGGGAAGGTGCTGATGTACCGCGCCTGGTTTAGATAGATTATTCTGGGCGCACATTAAACACTTGTCCAGAATGTTGTGTGTGTCTGTGTGCAAATTATTGATGCAGAATGTTCTGTTCATATCCTCCACTACCCCTCTTCGGCCGCGATGAGTGGGACCATGGAACTCGCGGACGAGAAAGGGAGTACAGTGACGAGGTAAACAAAGACGGCCCTGTGCGTCAAGCAAAACGCCACTCTTCTCTGTCGCGCCCTGGGCGTCCCAGAACTGCGTATCTGCCACAGAGGCCGAGGCCTGGATAGAAATGAGATCTATGTCAGGTAAGACAGCGCTAACCATGCGATCAGTAGAAACTAAAGCGCAATTAAAGCCTGGAGGCAGGACACCGGATGCGGCTGCAGCTTTAGCGACTCGATCAGCGAATGAATTGCCCTTTACTTCAAATGAGTCCCCTCTTGTGTGCGCGCGTGTCTTAACAATGGCCAACGTGCACGGAAGGAGACAGGCGGTGATTAAATCAGTAACAAGTGAAGAATGAGAAATGGGCTTACCGTCGGCTGTCGTAAACCCCCGAGATGCCCAAATGCGGCCGAAGTCGTGCGCCACGCCGAAAGCGTAGCGTGAGTCGGTGTCTTGAGCCAAAATACACGCGCGAGTCAAAGCATAGAGCTCCGCAGCCTGAGCAGAAGAAAAAGGCAAAGAATGAGCTTCAACAATTTCATCAGGGAGGCGACAAACAGAGTAACCACACAGGAACACACCATCCGCAGGGCGGGAACAGGAACCATCTACAAAAAGAGAATCGCCTGTGGAAAGAGGGGTGGAGTGTAAATCTGGGCGGATGCTAGTTTCAAAAACGATATTAGAAAGACAGTCATGTGAGTCAAACGCAACATCGTCATCCTGTGAGTTAAGAAGACGCTGAAGAGCGTGGGCGACAGAATCAAACGACGAGGAGGGCTTAACAGTGAGATGCTCTGTGGCCAAAAGAATAAACTCATAGCCAGAGCGACGCTGAGCAGACAAATGCTGAGTGCTAAGATTCCGCAGAATGTACACGACGTCATGTGAAGTGTGTAAAATGAGCGGATGCGACAACAAGTTTTTCAGCGTCCGTGACCATGAGAGCACACGCAGCAACAGCCCTAAGACAGCCAGGAAGCCCTTGTGCCACAGCGTCAAGAGTTTTAGACAGAAACGCGCAAGGTCGCATGCCCCCCCCCGTGCTCCTGAGCCAGCACCCCAGAGGCGGTCCCCTTCTGATTGCACACATACAGGTGAAACGGCAAACGATAGTTCGGCAGCCCGAGAGCAGGGGCGGAGCACAAAGCTTGCTTCAGAGCCTTGAAGGCCGTTAGCATGTCCTCAGTCCAGACCAGGGGCTGAGTCAAAGGATCTGAGTGACTTATAGCTGAACGCAAACACTTGTCATAGATTGAACAGTCAGGGATCCATTGACGACAGTAATTGATGAGGCCCAGAAATGCCATGAGAGCGTGCTTGGTTGCAGGTACCTGAGTGTCCATAATGACTTGAACGCGTTCCGGGCTAAGCCTCCTGGAACCCTGGGAGAGGTCATGTCCCAAGTAGCGAACAGTTGTGAGGCAAAACTGCAACTTCGTGCGGGAGACCTTGAAACCCTTCTGCGCCAGGAGTGTGAGGAGAGACAATGTGGCGGCAGCACAAGCGTCTTGATCCTCCGCCGTTACCAGGAGATCATCCGCGTACTGGAGCACCGTGGAGCCCCGGGGAAGACAGAGATCAGCCAGCGCGTCCCGCAATACGGCAGTGAAGACCGCCGGTGAGTCAAGGAAACCCTAAAAGAGCTAAAAGAGAGATTTAACATGGCAACGGCTGTGGATTCCGTACCCTGGGGGCAGCCCTATAGCGGGGCGTGATAGCGCTGGTCCTGTCCGTTATTCTGCCGATAGCCCTTAGGTCCGGGATTCTGGCCTTGCAACACATCCCCTAATTCTCCCGTCCTACTCTGCTCATCCCTCCGCCGCGCATGGCATTCCCTCATCCAGTGGCCCTCCTTTCCACAATAGTGGCACCTGCCTGTTTTCTTCCGGTTCCCACCCGACCATGTGCGAGGCCCGGTGCGTGTTTTGTCATTATTATGACGATACAACCCGGGGCCCTGTGGGGCCACAGATAAACATGCTTTATTAGTCTTACAATCTAACAACCCATCACTTTCCATTGTCCTCAACCGTTCACCCGCTTGGCGAAGGACCAAATGAGTCCTATCGCTCAAGTGATGTTTCAAAACGTTCTGAACCTCAGGGCGGCAGTTAGATAAAAAGGTGGACAGGAACATTGGATTGGGTTGAGTCATGTCCAATTCTAACCCACCCAGGTGCTGCCAAACTTCACCAAAACGTTTCCAAAAGGCCGACGTCACTTCTGACTTTTCCTGTTTACAGTTAGTAACCTGCGACAGATCACGGTTCGCTTGTTTCATAGCCAGTAAATACCTAGTTAACTGCTCACGCAGGAGCTGCAAAGCATTCGGTGTGTCCCTCCAAAAAAATGTCGACACGGTGCGCTGACGCGGACGGCCACCTTCCTGAGCCGGAGCTATTTCTTCCTTTATATTCATAGCGACGTCATTTCTAGGTTGCAACACATCGACTATTTCGAGCAAACGCTCCTCATCATATAATCTGTGTCAACTGATGAGGTGTTCAAGTGTGCGAGCTGATCTGAACAGAGCTGCCAGACATACACATACAGAGGGCTTCCAAACCCATACTGCACACCGCACATTTCACTTACTTCAATAGTTAGTCCATCTGGAGTGGATGTGAGATTTACTTCTAATTTGCACATTAAATCATGTGCTAACAAATTTACTGGACATGTATATGAGATGAGGAATGAGTGGGACGTAACTATTCCTCCCTCGCTTTACATGGGAGGTTGACTGAGAAAGTTTTGGTTTTGGAATAGCCTTTAAAACAGGTCTCGGGGTGTAAACACCCTTTGATTTATCCCATACCTTCTTCATGTCAAACCATTTCTTTCGTAAATCATACGGTGCGCTGAAACAAGGAAGCCTGGATTAAACGTCCCATCACGGGATACGATGGAATCTGAGGATTTGCCTCCGTCCACCCAGCCAAATTGTCCAGCCACGGCGTAACGTAATAGCCTAAACCACACTTATTCATCCATTCCGCCGGGGTGTCTGTGACCTCAGGTTTAGGATACGAGCCCCCCATCGTACAGTAAAGCAAACGGATCTGAACAGAAACAAACAGCAGATATTTATCCAAATTTCTATAGCGCGCTCTTCCTGGACTCGAACCAGGGAAAACAAAGCCCTCCTTAGGGCGCTACACAAATTTCTATAGCGCGCTCTTCCTGGACTCGAACCAGGGAAAACAAAGCCCTCCTTAGGGCACTACGGAACTACTTCCAACCAGGTAGTCAATCAAACATGTCTTACCTGATTGAGAGTATCACGTCGGGGTCACCAAATTGTTAAGATTGCGCTGCGTGCTGTTCAGATGCGTTACCAGGAGATCTCCGAGGACAAGAAGAGAGCGAACCACATGACTTAAATCAATCTGGTTTATTCTCAGTCGTGCCCCAACGCGCAGCTGCGTCGGGGCTTTATATATACACTCTTCATAGGGAGTATCAGCAGTGGAAAATTATGGAATGTGCTTTGCACACTCAGTCAAGGTCACAAGAGTTATGCACAGTTCAACAGGATGTTTCACACAAAAACATAGACAAAATCAGGATATGAAACAGGAACAGAACATATGAAAAGTACAAAATGTACAGAGCAGCGCGTATTATAGCTGGCCTAAAGTTAACCCTAAACTGCTACACTACACGACAGTCACCCTTGGGCCGCGCATTTACAAGAGTAGGTTTAGGAGTATTCAGGATTATATTCTTACAAGCTCATCACCCAATTACTGTGATATCAAAATAAACAACAAAAAAATAACAAAACATAATAAACCAAATAACCCATAATATAAACCACAAAATTATATATATTACATTTCATCATAATAAATACCTTCATGGCTCCTACAGTCATGTTGTAATTTACACTTTATTTTCTTCTCTGTTATGCATGTATTGTCTATGTAGCTATTTTCTATTTGGTTGAAATAATAATAATAATAATTAAAGACGCTAGCGGCCTCGACAGGCCCTCGCACGTGTGGTTCTGCAACCCAGGACATTCCGTCACCCAACAAAACAGCCACATGTCATATATTCATCAAATGTTCAAAGGTGATGTGCATGTTGCGAATGCCATGACTGCTTGACTGATGAGAGATAGACAAAGACTGTGTGTGTGTGTGTGTGTGTTTCTGTGGTGTGAAAATGTACATTTATATATGTACAAAACTATACATGTGTCTCCTCCTTATCTCTATCTCACGCTGTAATCTTAAGTCATCTTAGCTTTCCTGTGTCTGCAGTGTGTGTGTACATGCAGAGTTTTCGTATGTCTGCAACAAAATGCACAATGATGGCAGGTCACTATTATTGTGTGTGTGTGTGTGTGTGTGTGTCTGTTTGTCAGAGGGAGAGAAAGTGTGTATGTGAAAGAGAGTGTGCTCATAGATGTTGCGTGTCCATGTGAGTGCATACTTGTGAGAGAGTGTGTGTGTATGCATAAATATGCATATGATTGTGTGTGTATGAGTGTGCACAGAATTGTATATGTTACCCATTTTCGTGAGTATTCATGTGTGTGTATATGATTGCAATTGTGTGTGTATGTGTGTGTGCTACATGTATATGAGTGCGAGTGTGTTGGTGGCGCTATGTCAGGCATCTCATCTCATCTCATTATCTCTAGCCGCTTTATCCTGTTCTACAGGGTCGCAGGCAAGCTGGAGCCCATCCCAGCTGACTATGGGCGAAAGGCGGGGTACACCCTGGACAAGTCGCCAGGTCATCACAGGGCAGACACACAGACAACCATTCACACTCACAGTCAATTTAGAGTCACCAGTTAACCTAACCTGCATGTCTTTGGACTGTTGGGGAAACCGGAGCACCTGGAGGAAACCCATGCGGACACGGAGAGAACATGCAAACTCCGCACAGAAAGGCCCTTGCCAGCCACGGGGCTCGAACCTGGACCTTCTTGCTATGAGGCAACAGTGCTAACTACTACACCACCGTGCCGCCCTATGTCAGGCATGTCACAGATCAATCCGTCAAAGCATTGAAACGTTTTTGGCACATTTCCTGCTTGGCCAGATGGTGACACCGTGCTAGGCATGTGATTTAGACGTGTCAATATCATCAGAATCACGATATCCAATATTTTGTAAAGTTTCAGATCAATCCATCAATGAATTGAACATTTTCCCCCATTTCCTGCTTGGCCAGATGGTGGCGCTGTGCTAGGCATCTGAATTACACATGTGAATATCATCACAATCATCATACTGTAAAGTGTCAGATCAATCAGTTAAGGCATTGCCAATTTCTGGCACATTTCCTGAATGTGAGAATGTGAGATAACCATCTACTGTACAATGCTGTCAGTTTTGTCAGTCCACAGTGTGCGGTGAGTTACCCAAAAGTAAGCAGTAGGATCTGGACACGTTTCCAAAAACGATCAAAAGCTTGTGCACTGTTCAGGAGTATTTACTTCACACATCACATTTCACAATGCAATCAATCAATCAATCAATCAATCAATCAATCAATAACTTTATTTAAACACGGTAAGTTGTTCAGCAGAGCTGGTGGGGTCATGCATGTACAGTTAGAAATAAAGTTAGGGCCACAGTAAGAGTCAGATGTACACTCAATGCATCAAAAAAGATTATTACTCATGATTTTGAACAGTTTTAGTTAAAGGAAGACTTCCCATGGCAGACACAAGACCTTTTGAGGGTCTTCTGGGATCCCTGCCCAGCATTCATGAAGGAATCAACAAGTGGACAAGGGAAGACAGTGGGAAAGATGCTGGCAGTTGGTGATGTGAAAGTTGTTTTGGCCAGAGTAACTGATCAATCAGCTATGGAAGCGCTCCTCAGAGAGGCACAGATGACAACAGCAGCACAAGCCCAGAGGATAGGTGGGACAGAGTTTAACCCATACTGACCTGCCTTGTGGTGTGCACTGAGAAGCAGCATACCCAAAAAGTCAGATCCAAGAAACCTGAAAGCAGACTCACTTGGAAAGAATGACAACTCATCTGCCTACATTCACAAAGAAGGCGATGACGTGAAGAAGCTGGAGATGATCCAGAAGAAAACCCACTTATGACTATTTTATTTTGTTCATCAATCCTAAAAGGTCTACCAGAACCAGTCAGAAGCAAGCTGAAAGATGTGGTGGGCCGGAACTCAATGAGTCAGGCAGAGTTTTGTGATCATGTGACCCATGCTGTAGAAAAGCACAGGAAGTATTGAACTGAAAGCCCAAGAGCAAGAAAAAGAAACCCTGAGAAAAGTTGCAAAGCTGCAGTTGGGAGAGCTGAGTGAGAAATCCAAAAAGAAAAAGTACAAGCACCAATGGCAAGTGAAAATGTGGAGCAGGTACCTCCTCAACCTCAACCCCAGAGTACAGCACCTCAAAATGCAATGGTACAGACCCCTCAGACTGGACAGATGGCCCCATACACAGGACAAGCTGTTTCTCAATCAGGACCAGTGGTCCCAGTGATCAATGTCTACACCTAGAGCCGAGGCAGAGGAAGATTCAGGCCAAAGGGAAATGGTGAACCCTTCCAAAATGGTGCACCCAAAGTCTGCATGGGATGTAATCAGCCTGATCACAACCAAAGAAACTGTCCAACTAATCCATGGCAAAGCCCTGCCTTATAGCTATAAGTTGGACTGGGCATGAGGGAATGGCATCTTGGTGGGCTCCTCAAGGTCAAAACCAAGGCTCAATGGCACCCTGGTAACCTCCTCAAGAACATCATCCTGGCCCTGTCAATCCATGATCAGGTTCAAAGCAAGATTACCAGGGGTACCTTGAGAATCCTATCGGGGAGAGTCAGTCCTGTTAGCATCTGTGAGGGAAATTTAGTGGATGAACATTCCTATTCTCTGTGTTTCTTTGTGTTGAGCTCAAGTGGCCTAGTGTACTGAGAAAGTTGTTTTTCCCATGTTGCAATCGCCCTTCTGTGGCCTTGGTGGTGATAAGCAGGGTGCCTGAGTACTCCCTAACTACGCATCTGCCTGCACATATCAGAGCATTCCGGGTGCACTCATTAGCAAAGCTTCATAGAAAATCTTGAGCCAATCATGTACAGATGCGAGCAGTAAGCGAATGCTATAATAGATAACAGCCACCAAAACACAACTCAGAGTGTGCGTACTCTCGGCATCACTGAAGTGGTGTCATCTTCTCTTCTTCTCCTCTTCTTCTTTTTTCCTTTTCTATTTTATATATCTGTTTTATATGATCTACTATAATAAATAACTGAAAAGACAACTGCTAAGCATTCTGAAGTGTTTATTAGAAGTTTCCATTGCAATTTGGCGTCCCTGGGTGGGCCCTACGCGTCTGATCCTCGGACGACAGGACACTCCTAAGGCTACGGTGCAGAGCTGAGAACTCGGACGAGAGACCAGACCGTCAGGGCTCACCGAACCAGTAAGTGATAACTTTGCATTCTTGTGTAAAGAAATTAGTGGAAACAGTATTTATAGACTGATATAAGAGATGGACAGAAGTTTGTCCAAGCCAGGAGGACTGCTAAGCTGTGGTATCATCAATATGTTTGCAGAAACGGATAAAACACAATTTTGAGACAATAAACCGTGAGTAGTTTATTGGGTTGTGTAAGAGAATTATCCGCCTAAGTGACGACTGGGTAACGGCTCACCTACTTGAGAGAGGGAAGTACGGGTGCGTGTCTCGACGGACTCATGTTCAGCGATTCGTAATTGGGAAAGAATTGAATCTTGCTCCCTTTGTTCTATGTGAACAACTGGCCCGTCGTAGGAACGGGATAGAGAGGTTCGATCACGAAGTCGCCAAGACACACCGGTGTGCACGCAAAATATTGATGAATTAACAGAGTACTGTCCTCCTCCAAATTCTGAAACAGAGAAATAGATTTTGTACACATGCGTGAGTTGTCTTTGAGGTTGTTGTGCTAAACGATACCTACTTTAGCTTAAGGTAAATGTCAGATAAATTGTTTACTAATAAGAACATACCTAAAGGATTATTGTGTCGCATTTTTGGACATAGTCAAACCTGTTCTTCTTGTGATCCTAGTAAAAAATTCAGCCATTGTTGTTATAACCTATTGCTTGGGTGGCCAACCCACGGCTTGCGAGCCGCATGTGGCTCTTTGCCCGGTGTTATGCGGCTCTTACGTTCATATCGAAGTTTTTTTTTTTTTTAAATGTGCGTGTGCGCTTTGCTTGAGTTCAGTATGGTATTTTCGTCAAATGCATCTTCGCTTTGCTTGGGTATATTACGGTATTTTCAGGTCATGTCAAATGCGCATGTGCGTGAGATAATCGCTAAGTTTTTGGGCAAGGTGTATCTTGTGTCAAGTAGCCTCTCAAAATGGCAATGAAAAAATGCACAGCAAAACGAAAATATGAAGACGAACATAGGACATTTTTAACAGAGTGGGGGAGTTTATACTTTTTTGTTGAACGTAATGGCAAGCCATTCTGCCTTATATGTCAGTTGTCATTAGCTCATTTCAAAGCTTCCCGCCTCCCTGAATAAGCAAGGAGCCAGATATGCAACACTAATTGAAAACCTGCACGAAAGCTTTGTAACCCGGTTCCGTGATATACAACTGAAAAGGCCACAGATTACGTTCCTCGTCGACCCATTCAATGCGGAGATGGACTGTTTGAAAGCCCTGCTTGTCACAGATGAGGCTGCGGCTGAGTTGGAGATGATCAATCTTCGTGAGGAAGACCAACTGAAACCTGTTTTGAGGGAAGGCACCATTGAGTTTTGGAAAAGTGTGCCATTGGAAAAACTGTCAATGTTTGGGTCAACATACGTCTGCGAGTCTGTGTTCTCTACCATGAAACACGTGAAGTCAAAGCATCGTTCTGTTGTTGTTCTGTTCTGACTGAAACCCATGTGAAAGAACTGCTTCGAGTGGCAACGACGGAATACAAGGCAGATTTGAAGAGGATTGTTCAAGGCAAGGAATGTCAGAAGTCCCACTAAGCAACATGCATAGTAAGTGCACACAATATTGATTGCTGTAAATGACTGGCCTGTGGTATTAGTACTGACTGAAGGAGTAAATTTCTCTCATGTTGGCGTGTGACATTTACTATTAATCTGGCTGAGCAGAGGTGCGTGCGTGTCTGTGAGAGAGAGAGAGCGAGGGGGGGCGATGTTCATGTGCGGTCATGTGTATGGTGTGGCTTTTTTTTGGTAATGCCATAAGTCCCACTAAGCAGCATGCATAGTAAGTGCACACAATGTTCATTGTTAAAAATGTCTGGCCTCAGCCTGTGGTCTTAGTACTGTAGGAGTAAATATGTTGGTGTGTGACATTTACTATTAATCTGGCTGAGCAGAGGTGTGTGTGTGTGTGTGTGTGTGTGTGTGTGTGTGTGTGTGTGTGTGTGTGTGTGTGTGTGTGTGAGAGAGAGAGAGAGAGAGAGAGAGAGGAAGGGATGGGTGATGTTCGTGTGCCTATGTGTATGATGTGGCTCTTTGCGGTAATACAGTAAAAAATGTGGCTCTTGGTCTCCAACTGGTTGGCCACCCCTGACCTATTGATATAACAGGGTACAATGGGGAACAGAAACGGTAAGTTAGAGAAAAACAGAAAAAGCAAGTAAGCCTGAGGCTACATGTGCTATAATAAGAATTGACAGCCCAAACATCCAGTTTATGAAAACCTCGTATGGCGAGGATTGTTTGTCGCAGTTTGACATATGGGTAAAGGACTTGGGATTCCCTGAGAAGGGCAGTTTTAGTCACAGGCAGATAGAACAGTTAGAAGAAAAGTTGAAACGGAAGGAAAAAGAAGAGTCTGCAGATAATGTTAAGTTCTTAGGGAACTGGAGGGCGTTTTCTGCATGGAAAGAAGAAACACTTAAGAGAGAGTACAAAAGAGAGAGTACAAAAGAGAGAAACGACAGGCAGGGCTCTCACCCTCTTCTCAGTGTATGAAATTTCAGATGGACCCTGACCTGGAGTCTACCCCACCACCCCGACACACACTGCCTCCTTAGCAAGGTGGAGCATCATTCCCACAAGCGTCTCACCCACAGAAAGGGGGAGAAGTCGAGACAAAAAAAACCCTGAGCCTCTGGAATCTCTCCCAGCCTACCAGCCGCCTCCAGTGTCAGTGCCTCCCCTCACTTCTCTGTCACACACGAGATCCGGTCTTGCATATGGTGACAGAAGAGACACCCTCCTGGACCTGACCACGTGCTCACCAGTGGGTTCGCAAGGCCGTAACCTAAAGTCTGAAGTCCTTCATCTTCCAATGGTGGAAGTGGCTGGAGCTGACAGCGTGCTTCTAGTCCATAAACTCTGGACGACAGCTGACATGAAGGAAAGCATGGCTTCTCTTCCCAATGTGAGAGAGGTAGGAGGAAAGAGATTTGGTAATGAGCTGTTGATATTTTGCAGAGAATTCTGACCAACCACCCATGAATTTCGCCGCCTCCTCATGACCAAGATGGGTATAGATTGGAACAAAGTTTCCAAAGAGTGGCCGGAAGCTGACCAGCGAATGACCTACACCAGACTGGAGCGCGGCTGGCAATGGTGAGTACAGAGATACCATCACTGCTCTCTGTGCTCGTCTGGACAGTGCTTTTCCCTTGAACATAGACATGACTAAGATCAGTATGTGTAAGCAAGAAGATGGAGAAGTGGTGTCAGCGTTTCTCACCCATCTCACCGCCGTGCATGAGAAACACAGTGGCCTGACCAGACCTGTGACTCTGGCTGGAGTGGAAGGCACTCCTGAGGTCTGGGAAGCGCACCTGTGGAACAGTTTCATGAACGGTATGAATCCAGCAGTGTCCAGGTCAGTAAAGCAGCTCTGTCTCCTGTTCTCAGCCTCACCGCCAGCCTCACCAAGATCGAGCAGTACACTGTACATGCAGAAAAGCTGCTGAAAGAGAAGGAGAAGGGGCTTCCGGTTCTGACAACTGTCATGGCAGCTGCGTGTTAGTGGAGCAGCGACCCACCCGGGCCCTCTTCATTATCCTCCTTAATTTTATTGATTCAAATGTTGTGTGAAATTGTTGTCAAAGTTAAAATGAGTCACCACAGTAAATCTCAGAAAGAAAAAGCAGATGGGAAGAGCAGCTCTAGATAAGCAAGTCTACTTTCAGCGTAGACTCGACGAGGCTAATTCTACAGCTAGCCCCCACAAAGAGACTAATGTAAGTGCGGAAATACTATCCGAGCTACAAAAGTTTAGACAAGAGAATAACGATAACATGACGGCTATGACAGCGGCCATTAGTTCTTTAGAACAATCAGTTCAAAACATGGGAGAACGCCTAGCTCATGCCGAGGACCGAATTAATTAGGTGGAGGGAGATTCCGCACGCTCTTCACGCCTGCTAGGTTACCTTCTGTGCCGAGAGAGGCAACTCGAGGAAAGATGTGAAGAGTTGGAAAACTTCACACGAAGAAACAACTTGCAAGTGTACAGAGTTTTAGAAGGCACAGAGTCGGGGGATATGGCGCAATGGGCTGAGACATTTTTGAAAGAGCTATTATATCTACCGACAGACTGTTCCCTTCTTAACTGAACCGCATTGGCTGGCAGACAGCCATGAATGGGCCACGCAGAGGTGAGCTGATGACTCGTAGTCTCATCCAAGATGTGGAAGTACTGCAGAAAGGTGTCATAACTGACTAAACTAGTTTGAATTGATGCAGGATTTATATATTTTCAGAAATTTGCAACTGAACAGATTTGATGATATGTGTAAAGTAGAGATGGATTTTTTTAGGTTACACGGTTCTGTGTTATAATCTTTTGTGAATAGAGAAGTTTGGAGGAGGGTGAGGGGGGGTTTGGACCAAATCATGCAGATCCCCTTAACAAACTGCCAAGAATATGGGCGAGGGCCCTTTGTCAGTGACAAAGGCTTTCCCTCAGAGTTGGACTTGACTAGCTCGATCAAGGTCATAGTTTGGACCTGGCACTTGGAAGCCTTAAAAAGTGAAGTTGAGATGTTTTTTGTTTGTTTTTTCTATCTTTGTTCATTACTTTTCTTGGTTAAAAAGGAGGAATGGTTTAAGATGATAATACTCGACACTAACCAAAGTTTACAGGGGGAAATCCTATGGAGGGAATAAGAATTACTTCTTTTAATATCAATGGAATCCATAATCCTATAAAAAGGGGCAAGATATTATCCAAGTTAAAAAAAGAAAAAAACAGATATTGCTTTCCTACAGGAAACCTGCTTAAGTAACACTAAACATGTAAAGCTGGTAAGGATGGGATTTAAACATATTTCTTCATCATCACATATATCTGGTAACAAAAGGGGCAATAGTATACTACATTGGTGTTTTTGCCAATCTAGTATACTATTCAGTAATAAGAAATGCTCTGAATTATGAACACATACTAGAGAAGAGAGACAAGGAGGGAAGGTATGTGCTGGTCAGGGGGAAGCTGGATGGTACAGTGATTACTTTATTAAATGTTTATGCACCCCCAAATAGTGACTGGAATTTCTATAGGCAAGTTTTTGATATCATGACATCAGAGGCTGAAGGGATTTTAATATGTGGTGGAGATTTCAATATAAAGCTAAATGACAAACTAGATTCATCAAGACCAACCACTAGGCAAACCAAGATAAATAAGAAAATTAATGCCACAATGTGAGAGATGGGAATTATAGATGTATGGAGGGATTTGTATCCGATGGGTCGGGATTATACCCACTTCTCTCATCCTCATTCAGTATACACACGTATTGACTATTTCCTAATGTATAACACAGAAAGACATAGGATTGCTCAATGCAATATTGGAAATATTGATATATCGGATCATAGTCCCATCTATCTTACCATCAATTCAAACCGAAACCCCAGACATTCATATTGGAAGCTCAACTCTAGTATACTGAATAGTATACTAGATTGGCAAAAACACCAATGTAGTATACTATTGCTCAACTCTAGTATACTGAATAGCTCAACTCTAGTATACTGAATAGTATACTAGATTGGTGAATTCACCAATCAAGGAAGAGTTGGGAAAGGAAATTCAAGCCTATTTTGAGATAAATGACACAGGGGAGGTGGACCCGCCCATGCTGTGGGATGCATTCAAAGCGGTTATGAGGGGAAATATTATAGCACGATCAGCATATTCTAAAAAGTTAAGGCAGGAAAGGTTAAATAATCTTCAATTAAAATTAAAGCAGTTACAAAGAGAGCATAAAGATAATTTGGAGCCTAGTACTGAGCAAAGAATAAAAACTCTGAAAAATGAGATTGTTGACCTATATACACAGGAAATAAAGAAAAAACTTGTCTATCTTAAACAGAGATACTGGGAAGCTGGGGGTACGGCATCTAAACTATTAGCTTATAGGTTAAGGAAAAAACAAGCTGATAGTGCACTTTACAAAATAAGGAATTCTGAGACTAAGGTAATTGAATATCAGCAGGAGAAGATTAAACAATGTTTGGTTTCATTCTATCAGAAACTATATTCTCAACATGAATTAGACAATGATATGGAGATTGACATGTTCTTACGGTCAATCAATTTGCCAACAATCATGGATACCCAAAATAACACTCTCAGGGCTGAAGTGACTGGTGAGGAAATTAACCAGGCCATTACAAGACTGAGAACAGGTAGCTCCCCTGGTCTCGACGGCTTCACCACTGAACGGTATAGAGTTATGAAGGATATGCTGATCCCTAGACTGACAAAGACTTATAAATGGATCTTACAAAAAAATGAGATGCCTCCATCATAGAAGGAGGCAGTCATCTCTCTTATTCCCAAGGAAGGTAAAAACAGACAAGAATGTGAAAATTTAAGACCTATAAGTGTACTGAATGTGGATTATCGAATATTTTCATCCATATTAGCAAGGAGGCTGGAAACATGTCTGCCAAGCATAATACACTTGGACCAAACTGGTTTTATAAAGAACAGACAAACACAGGACAACATAAGAAGAACATTACGTATAATGCACCATGTTACAAAAAATAATATTGAATCGGTCCTGATTAGTCTAGATGCTCAAAAAGCATTTGATACAGTTCTCTGGAAATTAAGCTCTAGGGTTGAATCAGTTAAAATGAATATCCTGTCAAGGTTATTATACCTTTTTCAGGCTTTGCCTATAGAGGTCACAAAACAACACTTTATTGAGTGGGATAAGCTTATATCTAGGTCACGGGCGATTGCTCTAAGACAACGAGGGAGGCTCAGCCTCCTCTAAAAATGACGAACACCGTGTAGGATGAATTGCACTAAGCTTATGTTATAGCCGACCTTATAACATTTGCTATTTCAGATCCAGAATCATAGAAATATATGTGCTCAACCCAACTACAGTGCGAAATCATTCCGTTATAACTTTCCCCAGTTCGCCTAATGTGTGCGTGAGTTTTTCCCCCTCGTGACAGCGCAATGCAGCCCAGCCTCAGTGGACTTCAATGGCATTTGGGAGCTATGTGCTTTTCAATATCAAAATGCAAGACGATTATTGGACAAATACTGCGAAAACGCCCGCCCCACGGAGTCCCACGGACTCCCAGCCTCATTGGACTTCAATGGCATTTGGGAGCTATGCGCTTTTCAATCTCAAAATGCAAGACAGTTATTGGACAAATACTGCGAAAACGCCCGTCCACCGGACTCCCAGCCTCACAGTGGGAGGGACATGGCAGTTTCCGCGAGGAGACTGGTGATTGGTGAAAGCGGACAGATATTTTCTTTGACAGCTTGTTTCAAATATAGACAGGCAGCGGTGAATTTCAGTTCAGTCCCATGCGGATTCACAAGTGCTGTGGTCAGAGATCAGCTTACATTTCGATTTAATTCATTACATTCATTCGATTTAATTCATTTCTACCAGCTTTTTTAGTTTGTATATATTTTCATTGTACATAAAGTGTAAATATAGCGTTGTCAAGTTTGCTATCTTAGTTCCAGAAATTTCGTTTATTTGAGTGACTGAACTTGAACTTGAGGGGGCTAGTCAGCTAGCAAGAAAGCTGCGCACGGATGCCAAGCATTGCTGATTTAATTTTGGCGAAGCCATTTGCCAGTCTTCCTTTCTAGGAAAAAATTAAAATTAAAGAGCAGGGTAGACCAATGCCTCAAATTGACTTGGTGAAAAAGGTAGGGAATAATACTCGTTCCTTTCAGCTCTCCTGGTACGAGAAAGTGAATTGGCTAACAGCAAGTGACCCACATCAACAACAGTAAATAGGCTACTTTAGTAATGTCATGGATGCAATATACAGACAATGGCAAAAATATTGAGATGGTGTTCCTTCAATAGTGACTTTCTCCCAAATTTGAATGATAGAAGATTTAGGACATGGGCAAGAAAGGGGATTACTGCCTATTGCAATTTGATACACAAAGGGTCTTTAAAGACTTTCCAGGTGATGAAAGAGGAATTCAGTCTGGAACAACAGGATTTCTATAGATTCCTCCAAATGCAGCACCACCTTGAAATACTTATGAAGGATGTAGATTTGGAGGATTTATTTTTTATTTATAGTTTATTTGGCAGGGACAATGCAGTGCACATTATTACAAACATGACGTGGCAAAGCCATGACAAAACTTGTAGATGTGAATACATAGGAGGTTTGTAGCCAAATGGCTAGTTTGCAACCCCTGTCCCTGATCAGGCTACCTATTATAATAAAATATCACATTAAACAAAAATTATACAGATATATGCTATTTTAAAACATGCTTGCTATAGCATAAAAACCTTATACCAAAAAATAAACAACACAGATAAACAAAAAAGATAAACAACACCACTTGTGTATACAGACAGTATATGGTGTGTGTGTGTGTGTGTGTGTGTGTGTGTGTGTGTGTGTGTGTGTGTGTGTGTATTATCTATTGCCTGTCCTGATGGCTGCATTTTTGGTTTGCCTTAAGAAATTGTTTTACTTTTTTGTTAAATATTTTAGGCTCAGTCTGTGTTTTTATTTCCGATGGTAAGTCGTTCCAGAAATTTGTCCCAAGTATTGAAAAACTTGATTGGCCAAAACTGGTTTTACGCCCCTCTGCTATACAGTTGCCATTCACTGCTCCCCTGGTGGCTACCCTTCTTGTACTTATTTTTGTTACAAAAGGACATAGTACAGCAGGAGCAAGGTTATTTACACATTTAAAAATTAGTTTAAGAAAAGAAAACTTCATAAAATTCTCAAAACTTAAGAAGTTATATTTCTTCACTATTAAGCAATGATGCCACATTATTGGTTTGTGATCCAATATTTTTAGTGCCTGTTTGTATAATGATAGAATAGGTTTCATTGTTGTCTGGGAGGCTTGGCTCCATACAGTAATGCAGTAAGACAGATGAGAAAGTATCATGGCATGAAAGAACAATAAGGCTGCCTTAGTGGGTATGTGATGCCTTATCATTCTAAAACAGTTCAGGTTTGTTCGGAGTGTCGAAGTGAGTTTCTTAATATGTTTATTAAATTTAAGCTGAGAATCTAAAATGATACCTAAAAATTTAAATTCATTAACTTCATCTATAGTGTCCTGGTCTATTCTGATAGAACAGGTGGCTTTCCCTCTTATAGAAAAGCACATAGATACAGTCTTTTTAATGTTGAGAGTGAGATGATTGTCTTTAAGCCAGCAGGATACATCTTCCATCTCCTTAGTTAAAATTTCAGCTGCTATACTTGGTGTTCTGGCTGACACATAAATAACTGTGTCGTCAGCATACATTTGGCAATTAGCTGACTGACAACAGGTAGGTAGGTCATTTATATATAAACTGAAAAGCAGAGGCCCCAAAACTGAGCCCTGCGGAATGCCCATAGTTGATGTTAACGGCAGTGAAAGTTCAGTATTTACCTTGACCCTTTGTTCTCTGTGCTCCAGATATGATGCAAACCAGTCTATAGCATGTTTAGAGAGATTAAAATTGATGAGTTTGTTCAGGAGTATGTTGTGGTTGACCGTATCAAAAGCTTTTTTGAGGTCTATAAATACAGCCCCCACAACATTACCCCTGTCCAAACTCCTCTTAATATTCTCTGTAAGATAACAGTTAGCCATTTCTGTTGAGTATCCTGATCTAAAACCAAACTGTTTGTTATTAATAAGTCCATTACTCTCAAGATGGTCTATTAGCTGCTCTGTAACAATTTTCTCTAGAATTTTAGAAAGAGCAGGCAATATAGAGATTGGTCTGTAGTTACATGCCTGATCTTTAGCACCAGATTTAAAAATTGGTGTTATGATGGCTTGTTTCCAGCTCTGTGGAAATTTGCCTACTCTGATGGATAGGTTTATCAAATGTGTTAAGGGTTTTGCCAGGACAGAACAGTGAGCTTTAATAAAGGCAGTATCAAGCCCAAATGCGTCCTTTGCTTTTGACACATTTAGTCTATTAATAACCTTAAGTATATCTTCCTGACTCACCTCCTTAATTTGGAAGAGCATTGAAGGCTCTGATATTGTAGACAGCGAAAGAATTGCTGGTTCAAAATTCTCTGCTAATTCCTCTACTGACCTTATAAAGAAATTTTTAAATTCATTTGCAATAGCAGAATAATCTGTGCTACTAACACCATTCACTTCTAGTTCTGTAATTATTTTTTGTTCACTAAATTTAAGTTTAGTGAGACTGTTTAAATGTTTCCATAGTGCAGTGCTGTTCCCTTCAGATTCAGCTATCAATTGCATAAAATAGGCTGTTTTTGCTTTACGCAGTTCTCTAACTACTGCATTTCTCAGCCCTTTAAAGATAAGATGATCAGTGTTGGTTTTAGAAAGTAGTGATTTTTTCAATGCATAATCCCTTTTTTTCATTAACTGACGGATATCATTTCCAATCCATGGTAAAGAAACTTTTCGTTTTGCCTGTTTGAATGTCCTGTATTTCTCAATTATATTTGTTAAGATTTTCATCAGGCAGTTACAACAATTTTCTAAATTACTTGATTGTGTTACACTGTTCCAGTCTGTATTTTTGAGATCATTGTTTACTTCAGCGATTTTGTTTTTAGGGATAACCTGGTTCCCTAGTTTGCTTTTATTTACAAGTTGTTGAAAGCGCTGTTTGGTAAGCTTTCTGGCTACCATTATCATGTTGTGGTCAGAGAGCCCTGTTAAAAGATTATATATTCTTGTAATTCGCTCAGGTCTGTTAGTGACAATCAAGTCTATCATAGTTTTACTTGTTCGAGTCACCCTTGTTGGGCCCTTTACCATTTGCTGTAGACCGTGTTTTAGTAATAGTCTTTTTAATTTATTCCTGTGACTTTTATCTAGCCAGTTAATATTAAAATCACCAAGAAAAATAGATTCAGTGTGGCTTTTAAGATGTTTAAAAACTTTGTTCAAATCATCATAAAATGAAACCCCATGAGATGGTGGATTATACAAAACTACAATATTAAAATTCATCTTCACTGATAGAACAACATTTACAGCTGTACATTCTAAAGATGTATCAAGTTTCACTTCATTACATTTCCAATTATCTCTCACATAAATTAATACCCCCCCTCCACCCCTATCAACTCTGTCCTTCCTATAACATGTGTAGCCGGGTACATCAATCATGCTGGTCGGAATGTTTCTGTGCAACCAAGTCTCGGTTAGGGCTAAAAAATCCAGGTTGGAATCTATTAAAAGATGTTGAATTTGATCATATTTCGGCAGTACACTCCGAATGTTCAAATGCGCGCCCAAAATGCCCTTTGGTTTAGATGACGGTTCCCAGATTACCCTTGCATGGTTTACCGTCTGAAAGAATCCGAGTTCTCGCTGTTTTTTCTCTGATTGGGCGATGTTCCCGCTGTCATGTGGAACACCCGCTGGCCCGATGAGTGCTTCCATCACCGACCCAGAGCACGGTTTCCACCTGAACGGTCCATCCGCTACTCCCTCCTGGGAAAGGCTCGCAGATGGGCCAGGATTTAATTGCACGTCCCCAGCCAGAAGAATCAAAATCAAAAGTACATTGAGATTGTACCGGAGGTCTGTTCTCTGGCCATTTAATTTCCCCAACATGCGGCGACGACTACTACAACAACCAAATTGCGTGATGCACAGGTGCGTAGCAGAGTTTGTTTGTTTGTTTGTTTGTTTAACTTTCCGCGATGGGGACGACAATCAAGTTGATTTGTAATGAGGTAGATAGTAAATTGTCCATAACCAAAGAAGTTCAATGGCTGTGTTTCATTAGTGTTTACCTGCTGTATGTCGGCTTGGTCCTTTTGTTTAATTTTATTATAGGGTAGGCCAGGCGGTGGTAGTGTCCACAGCAAAAGCCAACAGCAGAGCAGTAGTGCGCAAACATTTCTTTCCTCTTTATGATTACGGAATATCATTACGGATGGAATGATAAAAATCTTTATATCTGCTTATAACTCTGAATGTATTGCTAAAATAATATCCAAGATATACAATTATTTTGCTAAAAGAAAATCAGAGGTGTCAGTGTATATTAAGGAGAAGTGGGATGGGGAAAGTGGTGACATTCTGTCAAAGGATGAATGGCACTCTGTTTGCCAAATACAATGGAAAACTACTAGCACTCTGGTTTGGAGGGAATTTTGTTGGAAAAGCCTGATTCGTTTTTTTTATTACCGCCAAACAAAAACGCCACAACACTAACAACACTGATTGCTGGAGGCAGTGTCAGACTAATGACGCAAACCACCATCATATCCTTTTATCCTTTTTTCTCCTTTTTTTCTCATTTCTGTTCTTTATTTTATTCTATTTTACTTTCAAATAATACCATTCCTCCCAGTTCTATACTGTACATAGTTCTGTTGACAGTACCAGATAAACCTTCACTAAGGGCCAATGAACAGTAGATCATTAGATGATCATGATCAAGAGACAGCACCTTTTTATTCTTTTAAGAAAGTCATTTCTATTTTTACTCTTGCTTTGTATAATCTTGATGGAGCTGTGCAGTGTCATAGGCAAGAATTGGGGTTATTCTTGTGAGCACTTTTTTTATATATATTGATTTACTATTGTCTTCATTCTGTGTATTTATTATTATTATTATTATTATTATTGTTATTGTTTTACTTGTGAAGGCATCTCTTGTATTCATTTGGTATTGCTGAATATTTAAAATGTAATGGTCCAGAAGATGCTATTTTTTTGTATGTATGCTTTTGTAAACTCACTGGTTACCAATAAAGAGAGAAAAAAAAAGAAAGAGAAGGAGAAGACAAAGTCAGCACAAAGAGACCAAGACCTACATGCCACCACTCTCACACTTCTCCAGATTTTTCAGCCTGGACAAAGAGGAAGAGGTCGAGGTAGGGGCTGAGGCAGGATGACCTGGGGTGACTCGTCCTGGATAAAAGGCGCAGCCTGCTATAACTGCAATCAGAAGGGACATATTGCTCGAGATTGTCTCCACAGTAGCAGCCAGAGGCCCCGTGAGGAGTACAGCAAAGCAGACCGACGAGCGGACTCCGGGAGCGGGCCCCACACAGAGAACAGGGGAGGTAACACACACACACACACACCTGATGATACACATAGACAGGAGCATTCACATAATGTTAAACACATTAGTAGCAGCACCTGCATGCAACAGCAAGACTACACAGAAACGCCCAATATACCAGTCCAACCCGATACACCTGAAGTTGCATTAAGTTTATTAAAATACACAACCACTCCCTTCTCTAAACTCCCTTGTATGCCCCTCACTGTATGTGGGTACATGTTAACCTTTTTAGTAGATTCTGGAGCAGGACACTCAGTCATACAACATGTGGTATTTCCAGTAGATCCACCGCTCAGCTCAAATTCTATTCAGACGATGGGCATCTCAGGACGACCTGTGACCGAAACTTTCTCAGTCAACCTCCCGTGTAAAAGTGAGGGAAGAATAGTTACGTCCCACTCATTCCTCATCTCACATACATGTTGTTGGGTCAAAATTTATTATATGTAGATTATGATCAGAATATGAATCAGTAGGTTAAATCAGGATATATGTAGGTATATGTAAGTTTAGTGAAATAGTGATTCTTAGCTTATTCTGTGTTAAAATTTAGTTTGAAATGACCTTAGGTCCGGCTGGACATTGTTTGGGAACATTTTGTTTATGAATGTGTATTTTTGAACAGAGACGTGTCTGAAGGTCTGTTTTAGTGTCAGATCGACTCATACCACACTCAGAAATAGTAGAATTAAAGTTCATGATTATGCTTATTCATTCAGTTGAATCTTAGGTCATGGCTTCATAAAGGCTATGAAATACACTGAAATATATTGAAATATACTATGGTAATGATTAATATTAGTTTTATAGATTCCGTAATTAATGAATACATTCTGTGATTAATGTTAGTTTCATAGTCCTAGATTAGTTTCATAATGACATTATAATTATAATTAAGATCTCATGATTCTAAGGATTTTTAGTTTAAGAGCATTAACCTAATTTAGTTATAAGTTTAATCCTGTTAGTGGTTTAATTGTTCTCTCTCTTTCAGACATATTCTCATTGTACTTGTGGTTAAGTTGTTCTTTTTTTTATGTTTATTCTCTTATAACATTCATTATTAAGAGCTGATTGTTATTTGTTATTTTACTTATGTTGATGGAATCAAGATAATCAAGATGTAATTTACTGACTGACCACACATTCATGTGTTAAGAATTATTCATGTTAATTATTAAGAATTAGTAAGATCCTTTCTGTGCAAACGAGTGTTTTTTGACCTTCTTCGTAGGCAAACATTAAACATTATCTATGTTTATACATTCCAAACTATTCCACGAAGAATCAGACATAACATCTATCTGTACCTTATTGTCAGCAAAAATGTTATTATATTATTATGATTGATTCAAGATCATTACACACTTCTACATAGACACACACCCATAGACACACACACACATGAAGACAAAACATAAACACAGCAACACTATAAGACATTCACACAAATGTTTTCATTCAGACGAAGTGACTGGGCGAATAAACTGACATGTGAACAACTCCCTTGTGTTCCCTTGTCTGTGTTCGAGCTGTTGATTCGTCTACCTCGGGCCCGAGGGAAAGGCATTCACGAAGGAATCCAGGGTCTCTTTCTGGGCGAACCCAACAATTTGGCGTCAGAAGTGCGATACTGCCAACCAGGTGAGTAAATTTAATTTTAATTTATAATTTGATTGGTTATTGATTGGTTGACCGCCTGGTTGGTAGTAATTTCAAAAAATAGAGACCCGTAAATTCAGGTTGGTAATCCTCGTGTGGAGGCACGGGACGTAAGGAACCTCGTAGACTGAAGATTAGATTAGATTATTTATTTTAGACTCTTGTTTACGGGATGAGACGGGGCTAGTAGAGCCACGGGATTAGGCTGGTAAACCTCGTAATTTGTTTACGGGACGGTGAGCCTCGTGAAGACACTTCAAGGGGGAGAACTGTCACGAGAAGAGCGCGCTTTTAATCTTTGATTCCTTCGTGCGGCCATGGGGGGTAGTTGTGGTAGTAAAGAGGTACTCAGACCCGATTCTGAAGACACTCCACGGGATTGGATGAATCGATGTGATTTGGGATTCTATACTGCTCCTTGGCTGGACCTTCTAGCCGATTGGTCTACGAAACAATTTCAGTCTCGGTTAATTTATCCTCGTGCAGGGACTTTTAGACCAGAATATCTCATTTCGGCACACAAACAGATATATGAAGGATTTGGCAACCCAGAATGGGACTATGATTACATGACCAAAGGTTATTTAGAGTGGATTAGAATGAAGCCAATTTGGGATCATTTTCGTAGAATTAAAGAGACGAAAGAACAAAAGAATTCAATACCACGTCCCAAGCGTAATGCAGAGGTGAAACCTGCTTTATTTAGATCCCTAGCCTCTGCTCCTCCGCTGGTATCCGAGGAAACAAGAAACATTCCTGTAGATACACCGGCGAATGCTTCAGGTCCCGCTGATAACGTTCCTAGCGTATAGTAAATTTGTTAGCACGCGACTGACGCTACGTTCACACTGCAAGGCTTAATGCTCAATTCCGATTTTTTTGTGAGGTCGTTCACATTAACAAATATATGCGACTTGTATGTGATCCTCAGTATGAACGAAAAGCGACCTAAAAGTGTTCCACATGCGCATTGCAGGATACGACGACGTCACACGCAGTGAGCATGGCCAGTGTTTACGGAAGTAAAACCGCCCGGTTGCGGTATGACCCATCCAATCTAGCTTGAATAGCTGCATCCCCCCAAATGGAAATCAGCTCCCTAACCTCTGCGTCCTTCCATTGAGAAGATTCAGAACCTTCACAGCCCGAAGCGTCCCTCGCATTGATGTCATGCGCAGGGGCGCAGATACGTTTTTTGAACTGGGGGGGACAAAAAACTGGGGGGGACAAAGCTGCCAGCAAACCAACCCCAACCCCGATATGCCTGTCAAACTTGTTGTGGGTTACTATAGCAACCAAGCTCGAGCTCGCAACCTGTGCAGTCTGCGCAGCTCAACCAACCGAATATCAGTCTTTTTGTTTTATGTGAGTTGTTGCAACTATGTATACACTGCCGTACACCTCAATAAACCGAATGGTAATTAGTCTTTTGATTTTTCCGTGAGGTTTGCCTTATGCAAAGTGGGGGGGACCGAACGAAGTGAATTTAAATCTGGGTGGGACGAGTCCCACCCTCTATCTGCGCCCGTGATTATGCGCCATGTTGTTGTAACTTTTTTTGAGAGACCCGCCGCCTACTTCAGCGCAGAATAGTGACGTTTGTGGCTTGTTGATGGCGTGTAAGTCGGATGAATGCGACCTGGAGGTTCAGACTGAAGTCGCATATGAAAAGAGCGGATAGGAATCGGAATTAGGACCACATATCCAAACGGCCTGGGTCGGATTTGAAAAAATCGGATCTGTGTCGTTCATATCGTCAATAAAAGATCAGATACAGGTCACATACGGGCGAAAAGATCGGATTTGAGTCACTTCAGCCTGCAGTGTGAACGTAGCCTTAATGTGCAAATTAGGAGTAAATCTCACGTCCACTCCAGATGGACTAACTATTGAAGTAACTGAAATGTGCGGTGTGCAGTATGGGTTTGGAAGCCCCCTGTATGTGTATGTCTGGTGGCTCTGCTCAGATCAACTCACACAAACTCCAAAACACCTTGTACAGCTCGCACAGTTGACACAGATTATATGAAAGAGGAAGATTTACATTGCATAGCACATGTTCACCAAGGGCAAGATGTAGAGTTTGAAAAGACTTGGTTTGCAGACCCCCATGTACGTGAAAGATTGACCCTCAAAACTATGTATTGGTCTAAACATTATTGTGCTGTGCAGGTCCATTTTACTCGTTGTCCAAACAGCTGCATCAATGTTCATCGCAGTGTTCTCAAACATGTTATATGCGGCCTCGTGTCAGAGGACTCTGAGGTCGACTGCTGCCAGCATGATTTCTTTGACATCGTTAATTCTATACCCCATGTCTCATTAGCAAAGCCATGAGCCACCCATTGGAAAGACAGGAAGTGGGTCAAGAAGTGTGCAGTCAGTAGTAATGAATGGTCCCAAACAAAGGACCCTAGTGTGTTGTTTTGCCAAAGGCTTGGGGTCTACAAACAAAGTCATGCTGTGTGTGTGCATGTTAAGCGCAGCATAATATTATCCACTGATGTCCGGGATCCTGGGGACCCCGGCCATAGTGGCCTGTTTGTCTCTGTTTCCACAGGCATAACTCCAGCAGAGGTGCACCCCAAATTGGCAGGAGTTCCAAATTCCATTTGGGCGAAGGGTAAACATGATGTAGGCCTAATAAAGAATGCTGAACCAGTGGTGATCACCCCCAAATCAGAGTTCAGGCCTAGACAGACCCAGTACCCACTCAAACCAGAAGCAATCGCAGGTATAAGACCGGTCTTTGATTCGTTGCTGAAGGCAGGTGTAATTGTCCCTTGCCAGGACTCTCCAGTGTGCACTCCTATTTTCCCAGTTAAGAAGGCAAGAAAACCATCCCAGCCCGATGAGTGGAGGTTTGTCCAAGATCTGCAAGCAGTCAATGCAGCGGTTGTCCCGCGCGCACCTGACATCCCTAAAGAGCGCTCTGCACACCACACCCACTCTGGGACTGCCTGACCCCAATAAACCATTTGTTCTAACTGTAGATGAAAAGAAGGGTTTCAGGACCTCTGTTCTTTTGCAGAAGCATGGGGATAGATTAAGACATGTAGCCTACTTCTCAAGCAAACTGGACTCAGTGGTGGCTGGACTTCCTGTTTGCCTGCATGCAGTTGCTGCAGCTGAAAAGGTGGTAACTGCTTCCAGAAATATTGTGGGGTATTCTAACCTCACCCTTTTGGTCCCACATGCTGTCTCCCTGCTTCTGTTGGAAAAAAAAGACGTCACATTTGTCAGCACAGAGATGGTTAAAGTATAACACTGTCATACTTGATATGCCTAACATCATTGTGAAATGTTGTTCTGTTCTGAATTCTGCCTCTCTTCTCCCTACTGAGGACGATGGAGAACCACATGACTGTGTTGCTCTCACTAACGATTTTTGTTCCCCCAGGGCAGACTTAAAGAGCGACCCTTTAGGAAAATCCAGACATGGTCCTCTATGTGGATGGTTCAGCCTCCAGAGACCCAGAGACAGGAAAGAACAAAGTAGGTTTTGCCGTAGTCTCAGATCACGAGGTCCTCAAGGCGTCTTGTCTGCCCTCAAACCTGTTGGCGCAGGCCACAGAGCTCTGTGCCCTTATCAAGGCATGCAAATTGGCTGCAGGGCAATCTGTCAATATTTTTATGGACAGTAGGTACGCATTTGGTGTTGTGCACGATTTTGGCTCAATATGGAAACAGAAATTTTCTCACTAGCACAGGATCTCCCATTGCACATCATAAACTGGTCTCTGAGTTGTTGGATGCTATTCTACTCCCTAGAGCCATTGCTGTGTGTAAGTGTGCTGCCCATACTAACAATACTGATCTTGTGTCTCAAGGGTGGATGCAGCAGCTAAGTGTGCAGCCTCAGCTTCCAGTTCACCCTCTAACCTTGCTTTTCCTCAGGTTTCTACCCCCTGTTTACAGCTAGTGGACCTTCAGAGCACTGCCACCCAGGACGAGAGACAAGTCTGGAAACGGGCCGGCTGTATCTTTGCAAACTCGGTCTGGGTTTGTCCCTCAGGCCATCCCTGTCTACCAAAACACATTCCCTTTCTATGCAAAATTGGCCCATGGGCTCACCCATATGTCAAAAGGGGGGATGGTAGCAGAAGTAACAAAGAGATGGTTCACAAATGGGTTTTCAAATTATGCTGCGAAATTTTGCAAGCAATGCTTGATATGCGCACAACATAATGCAGGTCAAGGTATCAAACTAACTCAAGCAGCACACCCAATACCAGACAAACCATTTGATCATCTCTAAATGGACTTATTGAACTGACACCTAGTGAAGGGAAAAGGTATTGCCTGGTAATAGTTGACATGTTTTCAAAATGGGTTGATGTATTCCCTACAGCTAAACAAGACTCAGAGGCGGTAGTCAAAGCACTCCTGAGAGATATAATTCCTAGGTGGGGTACACATAACAAAATCTCAAGTGACAATGGAACACCCTTTGTTAATGCAGCCCTAAAGAAAATAGGAGCATTCCTAGGGATAGATCTGAAACAATATTGTGCCTACCATCCTGCCAGTGCGGGAGCAGTAGAGAGGGAAAATGGGTCCCTTAAAAATAAACTAAGCAAAGCTTGTGCAGAAACAGGGCTAGGATGGACAAAGGTCCTCCCTGTAGTACTCACACAAATGAGGATGCAAACTAAGCCTAAACATGGGTTAAGCCCATTCAAAATTCTGTTTGGACGAGTACCCAACACAGGGATAGGGCCAGCTCAAGGAACACTGCTGGACACCACACTGTGTGATGATGCAATGTTGAATTACTGTGCAACGTTGTCCTCTGCTTTGAAATCTATCCACAAACAGGTAAAAGAAGCACTTCCCAAGCCTGCTGAGGGACCTCCATGATCTACAACCAGGGGATTGGATAGTGGTGAAGGACTTCAGACGAACCAAGTGGAACAAGCCATGGTGAAATAGCCCATTCCAGGTCCTGCTCATGACCCCAATGGCAGTGAAGGTCACAGGCAGAGTTACTTGGATCCACGCTAGCCACTGCAGGAGAGTTCCTGAACCGGCTGAGCAGGAGGAAGAGGAAGGCCTAAGTGACCCAGACGCTGACTAAAGTTCGTGAGGAAGAAAGGCATCACTGCATGGAACAGTGCGAGTATCACATCAATCACACACACACCCTCAATAGGGAAGAGTATTTCAGTGTCTAGCTGATAGATAGGTCTTAGGGTTTCGAGTTTCCTCCAAGTCCCAGTGAGGTGGGACAAGGGCTGATAGGGAATGCCCGCTCTCTGAGCACCAACAAAAGTCAAGAAGGACAAGGGTTAACTCGGTAACAATCACTGAGGCACTGAACAAGATGCACAAGGTTGCTGAACAATTACGAGCAGATGAACATGGAGGAGTCGAAGACAGCTGGTGGCGTTGGTTTAGTGGATGGAAGACTCTAATTCTATCCACCATACCGGTCCTAGGCTTAGTGATTGTGATGCTATGTTTGCTCCCTGTTTCTGTCAATGTTGTACGTCTGTGTTTCAGAGGCAGCTGACAAATATTGGTTACCAGATGGTGAAAACAGACCTAGATGACTTGCCTGACTGGCCTCCAAACCCACACGAAGACTACAACCCACTGTTTGACGACATCAGCACAGCTGATATGAAATTAGCCCTAGCTTAAACCACTCTCATTTGCGGTTGTTTTCTGTTCTATTGTTTCCTGATCTATGTATATAGCTTGCTAACATTAACTTAAGACGTCTGTGTCTTACAAAACCGCCTTAGCATTATCCCTGTACACTCAATAACGTGTTAAGTCGAATCTCTCTGGGAACTCTTACCACTGAAATTGTGTACATTTCTTTCTTTAGCAATTATTATCCTGTAGGATAAAAAGGGGGGAAATGTGAGGGAAATTTAGTGGATGAACATTCCTATTCTCTGTGTTTCTGTGTTGAGCTCAAGTGGCCTAGTGTACTGAGAAAGTTGTTTTTCCCATGTTGTAATCGTCTTTCTGTGGCCTTGGTGGTGATAAGCAGGGTGCCTGAGTACTCCCTAACTATGCATCTGCCTGCACATATCAGAGCATTCCAGGTGCACTCAATGGCAAAGCTTCATAGAAAATCTTGAGCCAATCACGTACAGATGCGAGCAGTAAGCAAATGCCTTTAGAGTATAATAGATAACAGCCACTAAAACACAACTCAGAGTGCACATACTCTCAGCATCACTGAAGTGGTGTCTTCTTCTTCTTCTCTTCTTTTTTCCTTTCCTATTTTATATATCTGTTTTATATGATCTACTATAATAAATAACTGAAAAGACAACTGCTAAGCATTCTGAAGTGTTTATTAGAAGTTTCCATTACACATCTTATCCAGTGGCTTGACAAACTTGCTGATACAGCAGAGTCAGCTGCACGTAAGGGGAACCAGGGCACCCTATACAAGACACTCAGAACCCTCACAGGGAAAACAACCCCTCCCACAGCCTGTGTGACAGCTCTAGATGGATCCGACCTCGATACGCCTGAACAACAGCTGGATTGCTGGCAAGAACACTTCTCTCAACTCCTCAATCGGCCACCACCACCCCCATCTCCAGAGCTGGATGCCTTAGCAGCCCAGGTAACTGAGGACAAGTCCATCTCAACTGAGCCCCCCAGCCCAGATGAGGTAGAGAAGGCCATACACAAGCTCCAGCCTGGATGGGCTGCTGGTGCTGATGGCATTCCTCCTGAACTGCTGCTACACGGCAGCCCACCTGTGGTGAAACAACTGCACTCTCTGATCTCCTGCGTCTGGAACTCTGAGACCATCCCTACCGACTGGCGTCATGGAATCATTCTTCCCTTTTGGAAGAAGGGCCCCAAGAGCAACTGCAGCAACTACAGGGGTATAACCTTGCTGAGCGTCCCAGGGAAAGTGTTTGCCCACATCATCCTAACCAGATTGTGACCGCTTCTTCTCTGGAAGCAACGACAGGAACAGAGTGGATTTACCCCAGGCCGCTCCACAGTCGATAGGATCCTGACACTTAGGCTCCTAGCAGAGATGAGACGGGAGTACAGGAAGCCTCTCTACGCTGCCTATGTGGATTTAAAGCAAGCATTTGACTCCGTGGACAGGAAAGCTCTGTGGAAGATTCTCAAGTTCCTGGGAGTCCCTGCAAAACTGCTGGACTTGTTGTCCCTCCTCTACTCCAACACAGTCTCCTGCGTAAGAGTGAACGGGATGCTGTCGGACACCTTCCTCCTAAACAGCGGGGTCCGGCAGGGATGCGTTTTGGCACCAACCATCTTCAACACCGCCATCGACCATGTGATGGGAAGCACTGTGGCTCAGAGTGCCTGTGGAGCTAGCTTTGGCAACGTGACTATCTCTGATCTGGACTATGCGGACGATGTGGCTATCCTTGCCGAATTAGTTCAGACCCTCCACCTCGCCCTCAAGGTCATGGACAAGGCAACCAAACCACTGGGACTGATGATCAGCTGGAACAAAACAAAGATTCAAAGCCTAAGCAACTTCGAACCATCCTCAGCTACACCAGTAATCAGCACCCAGGAGGTGGAAGTGGTGGAGAAGTTCAGCTACCTTGGAAGTGCAACTTAGTTCTCAGTTCATTGTAGTAGGGAAGGAAGGTGCTTTTTACAGGTAGACAGTAATTATTTTATTATTACATCCTGACCTCTGACTGCAAAAGCACAGCAGACATCAGGACCCGCATTGGCCGGGCTACTGCAGCCATGGCAGCCCTTTCCACCATCTGGACCAACAGTCATCTCTCCCTCCACACTAAGATCAGACTGTACAACAGCCTGGTACTGTCAATCCTGTTGTACGGTGCAGAAGCTTGGACCCTGACAGCCACTCAAAAATGGCTCCTGGACGCCTTTGACAGCAAGTGTCTGCGTAGAATACTGAGGCTCCAGTGGTACAACTTTACCTCGAATGCCACAGTACGCCAGCTGACCAATCAGCCACCAGTCTCCAGACTAATCTGATCAGCCCGCCTCCGTTTCTTTGGCCACATAGCCAGAACAACACCTCGCGAGCTGGCCAACCTGATCAGGGAACCCGCCCCACCCCACTGGTCCCGCCCCAGAGGGAGACCCTGGACCAGGTGGCTTGACCAGCTTAAGGCAGACCTGAGAGAGGCCGGACTTAACCTCCACACAGCCTGGCTCGCTGCCGAGAACAGAACGAACTGGAGGGTCATCTGCCGAGGCGCCACGCTCTCACGAGCCAGCGAGGATGAGTGAGTGAGTGAGTGAGTGATTACACATCTTATGGGGCTGATCAAGAACCAGTGCTGCTGGTTCAGGTGGAAGGCAGGCCAACACCCATGATGGTTGACACTGGAGCAACTTACACTTGTGTAAGTCCAAATGATGCCTCACATCTCCCCAAGTCTGGTAAATTTGCCAAAAAACACAATTAATTCTGATGACAGCTCCAGTAAGTCTAACCGCAAATAACAAGACAGCAAAAATTCCAATCTTAGTCTCAGAACACACTCCAGTAAATTTGCTAGGAAGAGATTCATTATGCAAATTGTGACTTCAAATTTAGTGTACATCTGATGAGTATATAGATGAATTAGGCTTAAATATATGAGTTTATTAGCAGGGAATGCTAATGTTGCTAATGCTATTGGTTAGATGAAATAGAAGAGTCAGTTAAAAGGACAATAGATAAGTGGGGAAATTTTATTCAGGCTTAAATTCCAGAGGCACAGAGGCTTCATTTACAGTACCACTGTACTTTGGTTTTTGATGATAAACAGGATTCCAATTTGGAAGAAAAGTGGCAGAAGGCAACAGCTGGTAGGGAAGTGTAACCCTCAGTTCATTATAGTAGGGAAGGAAGGTGCTTTTTTTTTTACAGGTAGACAGTAATTATTTTATTCATGAGTGGTATAGTATACCAGGAGCAAAACCATATATAACGTTACTTGGAAATGAGGGTTATGAGGTGAGAGATTTGGAGTACATGGTTAAAAGAACAGATAGTGGTGATTGGAACAAAACAGAAAACCCATTGGATTTTCACACCTCTGACAACTCGATGATAAAAAGACTTTGCTCAACAGTAATGACAGCAATGCCACAAGAGGTAGTTGTAAAAGAGGGAGAGACAGAAAAGCTAGTAAAACAGCTAGTTAAAATGACAGAGCAAGAAAACTCATTGAGACTGCAAATGCTAGAACAGATACCAGATGTGTTATGGTCTTGACATGATGCAGATGTAGGGTTAATGAAATCTGCTAACCCAAATTAGGATAGAGCTAAAATCTAATGTCAGATTGCCTAGGGGAGCCCAATATCCTATAAAAACAGAAGCAAAAAAGGCATTGAAAGAACAATACAGGGTCTATCACAGCAGGTGTGCTGATAGAATTGTGTAGTCCCTGTAACACACATTTTCTTCCAGTCCAGAAAGCTGCTGAGTCAAAATGGAGGTTAGTACATGATCTCTGTGTAGTTAATGAAGTAGCGAAAGACTGCCCAGCTGAAGTGCCAAACCCTCACCCATTGCTTACCAATGTTCTTCCAGATGCTGTGTCTTTTACAGTCATAGCTCTTTGTTCAGTTTTTTTCAGTGTACCATTAGCTGAAGAATCTAGGTATCTCTCTGTATTTATATATTGTGGGAAACAGTATACTGATACTAGATTGCCACAAGGATTTAAGCATTCTCCTCATATGTTTAATCAAGTGTAAACATGAGATCTGGAAGAGTTGGACTTAAGAAGTATTGTGGATGAGATTTTGATTTGTTCACCTCTGCAGGAACAGTGTTATAAGGACTCAGTGAAGGTACTGCTAAAATTAGTGCAAAGTAAAGCAGCAGAAATATACACAGATTTGGCATATGTGTCACCTTTTTGGAGCAGTTTGGAAACAAAGGGATTTTAAGAAAACAGATGGTTCTCCAATTCAACACCTAGGTCAAATATTGGAACTAATGTCAGCCATGATGATGCCAACTAACAATCATTAAATGCCAGGCACATAACAAATGGAATAATTTTGTTATTGAGGGTAATAATGCAGCAGATGAGGCAGTGAGACAGGTCTCAAAGTGTCAAACAGCTATTTTCATGCCAATGGTTTCTATAGACCCTATCAGCACCTTGGAAGACCTAGCCACATTACAGCAAGAAGCTACCCCTTATGAGAAGTCATTGGGGGGGGGGGGGGGGAGCAAGAGATAATAATGGGATATGGAGATCCCATGATGGTTTAATCATTGTACCAGTATCCCTCCTCACTATCTTACTAACAGATATACATGGTTTAGACCAGTGTGCAAGGAGGGAGGTAGTAAGAAAAAAAAAGGTTATTGGTCACCATATCTTCAGGTCATGGTAGACGAGGCATTAAATTAAATCAAAGTCCTTCCCACACCAGGTGGCACATAGGGCAGCATTTATCTCTGTTTCCATAGCCTTCAGCCTCTCCCCTTTTACATAGCTAGGGTTACAGTAGGGGGCTAGTCCTCTGGTAACCACGAGAGTTTGACTCCCCACTCACATCTGTATTGTAGCATGCCTTGCCAGATGGCAATAGGTACCATTTTTATGATGGTCTTTGGTATGACCCGACCATGAGTAGAACTCACGGTCTCCCAATCGAGAGGCAGACATGCTAACCACTAGGCCAACTCGCGGTAGACGAGGCAGTAAGCAGATGTGAAATTTGTGCTTAAAATGATGAATGAATGAATGAATGAATGACCCCTTTATCATCACTGTACCAGCGAAATTGACCATCAACCTGTCCTTACATACACACAATTGACAGAGGGGGAGTAGACAGGACAGGAACACAGGGATAAAAGAAAAATACAGAGTAACATGAGGAGAGGGGAGGAGAAAAAAGCAACCCCCACACTATGTTCCTGTGAGGAGTACAGTGTGGGAACATTAAAAAAACCTCAGCACATAAGCACAAAAATAACACAAGTACACAACATGAAAACTCGGGACTTGAGGGGGGCAATCGGGGTGGGGGGTAAAGAGGTAACCCAGCGCAAGCAAGCAGCCATCCACTCCTGCAGCCATGATGGCGCTGATCACGCACCTGCTTGTCACACTGGGGGTGAAAACAGCGACCGCGGGAAGAGGGGGGAGGAATACGAGAGAGTCTAACAGCAGTGACCTCCGGGGGGAATTGTTTTTCCCAGCAACGGCCTTGGCCAAGGCCAGTGCTGGCTGGGAAGCCAAAACAGATAAGATTGTTTGGTCTTTGGGTCGAGCAGCCGCATTCCTTTACACGCCTACTCTGATAGTCCAAACTGGTCCCCCAAATCCATTTTCCTCTGCAAAGCCGAAAGCTTCTCCAAGATGACGTCCATATTGCAGTTCAAGTTCTGAATAGCCACAGTCTGAGTGCCAACAGCTCTGCCCACCGCTTCAATCATGTCGGGCAGCTTTATGGGGCTTTAAACAGCTGTCACCATTTTCTGATTTCCTTGATAAACCAGGGCAATGCCTAATCCAATCAGCAAAAGTCCTGTAATCATGGTTCTGAATAGGTAGATGTCTTCAATGTCCTCCACAGAAAGAACTGCCAGGCACATGACCCACCACTTCTCCCACGCGTCCATCGTGTAGCCAGCTGCGAACGTTCCAGCAGGACAGGCTGGTTCCCCCGAACTCAGGTTTCTTGTCGAGAAGATTGTGTCAATTGCGTGAAGAGACCAGTTTATCAATTCCATGGTTTTTAGTTTGGAGAGCAGTGCGGAGAGAGTCTCTCAGAAGTATAGAGACTAGACAGACGAGACAGCAGAAGCAGGAAAGATAAGGGAAGGGAGAGACAGAGAATGTGACCGCCTTCTGCGAGAGCACGGAGCCAGGAAAATAATGTCAGGATGGGAATCACAATTCTATTAGGTTGCATTCCAGTGCCAGATAGACCATTTAGACATTTGGATTAGATTATGTGGACATGTTTAAGAAAAGGGTATATGCTGGTAGTAATAGACAGATTCAGCAGATGGGTTGAAGCTGTGACATCAAAAGATCAAGGTGCTGAAACAATGATTACATTTTTGACTAGGGAAGTAATTCCTGGATTTGGTATTCCAACAGAAATAATGACAGCAGAAACAATGGATCAGTGTTCATTCAAAAAGTGGTGAAGCCAGCGTTACAACAATTGAGAATTAAGCAGAGGCTAGGTTGTGCGTACCATCTGCAGTCACAGGGAATGGTGGAGAGAGTAAAAGGAACTCCTAAGGCTAAGCTGAATAAGATTTGTGCTAATACTAAATTAAACTGGGTAGATGCATTGCCATAAGCACTTATGAGTTATCGTATGCAAGCAAATAGAAACACACACCTAACCCCACATGAAATGCTTACTGGAAGACCTGTGCCATTTGAGGGGACCTCAAAGGTCCACCTTTCAAACAACTGCAGATGGAATTGAAATAATACATGAGGTAATTAACTACTATGCAAAAAGTTATATACTGTATTCACAGGAACAAAGCAGAGCACCAATATCAGAGATGGAACCAGAAAACCCAAATTGGAATGAGCCAAGAAGGGAAGGACCCTACATGGTGGTAAGAGTATTCCAATGGGTGTTCAGTTGTAGAGAAGCAATTGGTAATATGGTATCAGTTTAACCATTGTCCTCGAGTTTCTAGACAAGCTTTACCAAAAGATCAACCTGAAGATGAAGGAACATCTGAAAATACAGAAAATGAAGCTGATGAGGAGAGACCCTCAAACTGTGGAAATGAAGAGCCATCTGGTGTGCTCCTGAGTGAACAATGAGAGAGACCCCCAGAGAACCAGAGCCAGAAGAACTACGTGAAGACTCAGATGAAGACAACACAGACACCAGAGTACCTGACACCCTCACAATGAGACTGACTGGCCAGATCTAAATCCTGTACTAGATTAAATGAGAAAGTAGTAAATGACCTACTGTTGGCGTCTGATCAGGGCTGTGTCTCACTGCTTGTGTTGCTGGACCTTAGCGCAGCATTTGATAACATTGATCATTCCATTCTTTCGGATAGACTAGAAAATGTTGTGGGAGTTAAGGAAACAGCCGTCTCCTGGCTCAGTGCTTATTTAACTGATTACTATCAGTATGTTGATGTAAATGGTGATTTTTCTAGACATACTGAGGCAAAGTTTGGTTTTCCACAAGGTTCTGTCTTAGGCCCACTGCTTTTTTCTGGGTGATATTCATAAGCATGGAATTAATTTCCACTGTTATGCTGATGACACACAGTTGTATGTTTCTGCAAAACTCGATGAGAGACACCAACTTAATAGAATTGAAGAATGTGTAAAGGACATTAGACACTGGATGCTTATTAACATCCTTCTGCTTAACTCTTACAAGACAGAAGTACTAGGACTACATGCAGCTAGAAGTAAGTTTTCTGATTACATAGTACCACTGTTAGATTACATAGTGCCTTTCTGTTTCTTCACGTGCAGCAGTAAACGACCTCAGGGTGATGATTGACCCCAGGCTTTCATTTAAAACTCATATCGATAACATTACCAGGGCGGCACGGTGGTGTAGTGGTTAGCGCTGTCGCCTCACAGCAAGAAGGTCCTGGGTTTGAGCCCTGGGGCCGGCGAGGGCCTTTCTGTGTGGAGTTTGCATGTTCTCCCCGTGTCCGCGTGGGTTTCCTCCGGGTGCTCCGGTTTCCCCCACAGTCCAAAGACATGCAGGTTAGGTTAACTGGTGACTCTAAATTGACCGTAGGTGTGAATGTGAGTGTGAATGGTTGTCTGTGTCTGTGTGTCAGCCCTGTGATGACCTGGCGACTTGTCCAGGGTGTACCCCGCCTTTCGCCCGTAGTCAGCTGGGATAGGCTCCAGCTTGCCTGCGACCCTGTAGAAGGATAAAGCGGCTAGAGATAATGAGATGAGATGAGATAACATTACCCGGATAGCTTTCTTCATCTCAGAAATATTGCTAAGATAAGAAATTTAATGTCACTACATGAGGCAGAAAAACTAGTTCATGCTTTTGTTACCTCCAGGTTGGATTATTGTAATGCCTTACTGTCTGGATGTTCCAGTAAGTGCATAAACAATCTCCAGGTAGTTCAAAATGCAGCACCAAGAGTCCTTACTAGAACTAGAAAATATGACCACATCACCCCTGTCATATCAAAACTGCATTGGCTCCCAATCAAATATCTTATATTGACCTTTAAAGCACTCGCACCACAATACCTGAGGGAACTTCTGGTCCTTTATGACCAGCCATGTCTACTTAGATCAAAAGGTGCAGGCTATCTGCTGGTACCTTGTATAGTGAAGGCTACATCAGGGGGCAGAGCCTTTTCTTACAAAGGCCCACAGTTATGGAACAGCCTCCCAAGTAGTGTTCGGGAATCAGACACAGTCTTAGCATTTAAGTCTAGGCTGAAAACATATCTGTTTAGTCAAGCCTTTTGTTAATAGTGTCTTTGAGGTAAAGGCGTAGATCTGGAGGGTCCTCAGACATAGAGTGTTTTGGTAAACTGGGATGTATGGATGCTGTCAGTCCCTCACTCACTTTCTCACTCGAGTTTGTTGACAGTGTAGTGGCTGGCTGCTTTATGTCCCGGGGCACTCTCATGTCTGGGTAACCTTCTGGCTCTCCCCTTTTAATTATGCTGTCATATTTAATTTTGCCAGGGTCCCTGCTTGCGCTCAGTGCAAAATGTATACTGTTCCTACTCATCTGGTGACATTGGGCATACCTAACAACCTGTGTCCCCCCGTCCCTCTGAGTTACATGTCAATCCTGAGATCGAGATGCTGACCTCTTCTGCTCCTCGGACCTGCCTGATCCATCCTGATGCCCCACGGTTGGAGTCTCATCACATTGCTCCTGTGGAGGACAGCCCCATATGGACAGTCACACTTGGAAGATGCTCTGGACAATAATGCTTTTATGGCTGAGGACTACAGTTGACTTGCTCACTTTAGGATTTCAGTTGTCATGAAAAATTTTGCAAACAAAGTTTCCATCAATGAAGAGTTATAACATCAATGAAATGTTATACTTCATGTTAAAACTGTTAAAAATGTTATAATCACGTTGTCTGTTATCACCCAAATGAGGATGGGTTCCCTTTTGAGTCTGGTTCCTCTCGAGGTTTCTTCCTCATGTCGTCTGAGGGAGTTTTTCCTTGCCACTCTACTCACAGGCTTGCTCACTGGGATATTAGGGATAAAATTGCCTCATATTTAAAGTCATTAAAATTCTGTAAAGCTGCTTTGCGACAATGTCTATTGTTAAAAGTGGTACAAAAAAAAACTTGACTCAAATGAGAGATGATTGTAGTAGTAACAATAGCAGTAACACCGAGAATTCAAATGAGTCAGATATTAAGGTCAAAACCGAAATTGCACAAATGTAGACTCGACAGATTGAAATATTGATCAATGATTTTAATAATGATAAACAGCTATTTTGATTTCTAAGCAGCATGAAGAAAAGTGCAGAGGGTGAGCTGCTGAACCCAGGTCCACATTATCATGCTAAAAAGCAGGTAGAGTGGGATTTTTTCGCCCACTCCTGGGGAATGAGGGAACCTTTGAGCTTTTTTTCTTTTGTTTTATTACTCAAATCAGTGTGTTAACCAAATTAGGGGGATCATAACAGTAAAACATTGTGATTTTTTTGGTGTACCAATTTTTTTTTTTTGTCACTTAAAGAATTTCCCAATACTTAGGAGGAGCATGGAATTTTGTCACCTGTCTCTTGTTCAAGAAAGGACAGAGTATTGAATGCAGCTGGCATCACCCATGGGGCTCTCATGTCTACTCCATCATAACACCACAACTGACTCAGAACGGTGATCTGGGAAAGGGTGTTCAGTGGCTGGTGGATGCACTTGATGCCAATCCTGGGAAGACATGCATGTGTGCAACGAGTACTGGTTGCGATATGACAAAAGTGCTAATCAGCTGTTTCCACTTCCGATTGTTAAGCTGACTGTGCAACAAGGGGACAAGGAACCAACTTGGGGACTGTTTTGTGAGATTTGCTACAATATGGAAAGGATGGAAGAGGAGTGACAACAGGGACAATAAGTGCTAGTAACCTCTCTCTGTCCCTGCAACAGTCCCTATACATGGCACAAAGATGCTGAAAGCATGGCTGTAGCCAGCTATGAGGCCACCGAGGTCCGGACCTCGGTCATTTTTAAGAGCTGAAAATACATTTGTATGCTAAATATTCAACTGGATAAAAAAATAAAGAATAACATTAAAATGTTTCTGTAAAAAGTGCATTGTTAATTATGTTAAACGTTGATTCTGTCTTCTGTGTCTGTTTCATGCGTGCGGCTCTGAGACCAAGAACACAAAAACGCGACTCGGGGGAGTGAACGAAGTGCAGTAGACACGTTTTTTTCATGGTAACCATCAGTACACTTTCATGAAGCTGTTAAATTTACATTTTCGAAGCAGTGCAGTTGTAGCCTACCTTGTTTGTGATTTTAAAAATAAATCATTTGATAAGCCAAAGCAATAGAGTGGAAAGTTTCAACTTATGTTTGCCTTGGATAACTTTGCCTTGTGATATTAGAGAGGGTAAGAGGATCTTGGTGGGATTGGGTCCTCTGCGTCTGTATCTTGCGTGCGTGGGAGAGCAAGAACAGAAAAAAAACAAGATAGGGCAGGCTATGAGAGTGTGCGAGTGCGACCCCCAAAAGAACGCAGTCCTAGACACTGCGAGCGCTCATTCTAGAGCGTGTGCATGGTAACCATCAGCGCACTTCCATAAAGCTGTTAAAATTTAGCCTACAGGTTTTCGAAGCAGTACAGCTTTGTTTGTGAACTTTAATAAATCATTTGGTAAGTCAAAGCAATATTTGTAAAAAGGGTTCTGACTTGATTTTGCTGTGGTGTAAAGATAAAAGGCTGGCAGTGACACATGTAGAAATGATCTGGACATGGCTCTGGCCTTGTGGTTGAGATTTTTATTTAAATAGGCTATAGGCCTCAATTTGGATAACTAGTGTTTTACAAAGCTAGCCTACACAACATCAGACAGCACTGACTGGATTAAAGATTATTATATGGTCATTTCACCCCTCTCGTTTAAATATGTTGAAAATTTTTTTTGCGTGCGCATCACGGACCTCTGTGATTTTAAAATGCTGGCTACAGCCCTGGCTGAAAATTGGAAACATCTGGACTTGAATGTACTGAGCTGGACATGCACATTTGTTATTGATTTTTTTTTTCTGTCACATTTACAAATCATTAGTTATCAGTCAGCGTGTTAATTAGTGTGCTTGCTGCACAGTTGTTTGTCTTTATTTATTATGCAATGCGCAATACTATTGTTATTCTTTTTTTGCTTCTTCTTCTTCTTCTTCTTCTTTTCCTCTTCTTCTCCTTCTTCCTCTTATTATTATAATTATCCTGCCAGATTTTTGGACCGCTTCTTCTCCTGCAGTTTTTGACATAGAGACCCCAAACCAACTTTAAATCGTGTGGTGTGATTGGGAATAGTGTACTTGAATACAGCTTCTGGATCACCGCACTCATTCTCTCGTTCTTGTTGTTGTTTTTTTCCCCTAGAAAATGAACGGGGCTCATGTTTCGAGTCATCCTGCTCGGACATGCTTCATCAGAGCAGAGGTGGACAGTAACGAAGTACATTTACTTGAGTACTGTACTTAAGTACACTTTTTGAGTATCTGTACTTTACTTGAGTATTATTTTTTTGGAAACTTATGACTTTAACTTCACTACATTTGAAAGGCAAATATGGTACTTTTTACTCCACTACATTTCTATCAAAATCCTCGTTACTCATTACTATAAAGCAACTTTGAAAGTGGATGTTTTTATTTCTTTTCTAAAACGTGATTGTTTTTTTCGCAGGTGACACTGAGACAGCCTATCGGTAATCACTTGGGTTACGTCATATCCAGTATAAAATCAAGATCAGTGATTTCTCAGCAGCATTATTTGAACACGATCAGTTGATGGCGGAATATGAGGTGGTTCTTCTGGGGAATGCACACACCCCCATGGCCATACCTCGAACCCATGTTTTAGTTCACAGACACACACACATGTATTTAGCATGTTAGCCATGAGCATGTAGGTATGTTAGAAGGATCGCAGTTAGTATGTTGGCTGTCAAAAATCAACTTCAAATTAGTGGCCACTTTATTAGGAACACTTGTGTTCATACACACACAGCCACACACACAAACATTTAGGATGTGAACCATGAGCATGCCAGCAGGTAGCATGTTAGCCTTTACAAATCAACTTCACCTTAGTGGCCATGTTATGAGGAACACTTGTGTTGAAACATACACAGACATATTCATTAAGCATGCCAGCCATTAGCATGTTAGCTGTTACAAATCAACTTCAACTTGAGGGTCACTTTATTAGGAACTCCTGTGTCTGTATAAACACACATACATTTAGTATGGGCAGCATGGTGGTGTAGTGGTTAGCGCTGTCGCCTCACAGCAAGAAGGTCCGGGTTCGAGCCCCGTGGCCGGCGAGGGCCTTTCTGTGCGGAGTTTGCATGTTCTCCCCGTGTCCGTGTGGGTTTCCTCCGGGTGCTCCGGTTTCCCCCACAGTCCAAAGACATGCAGGTTAGGTTAACTGGTGACTCTAAATTGACCGTAGGTGTGAATGAGAGTGTGAATGGTTGTCTGTGTCTATGTGTCAGCCCTGTGATGACCTGGCGACTTGTCCAGGGTGTACCCCGCCTTTCGCCCATAGTCAGCTGGGATAGGCTCTACAGGCCTGCGACCCTAAATTGATCGTAGGTGTGAATGTGAGTGTGAATGGTTGTCTGTGTCTATGTGTCAGCCCTGTGATGACCTGGCGACTTGTCCAGGATTTACCCCACCTTTCGCCCGTGGTCAGGGCCTGCGACCCTGTAGAACAGGATAAAGCAGCTATAGATAATGAGATGAGATGAGATGAGATGAGATGAGATGAGATGAGACACTCTGCTCAGTGGTCAGTGTAAGTAATTACCAGTCATACACTCCAACTCGTGGCCAGTGTTAGTAATTACCAGTATACACTCCACCTCGTGGCCAGTGTTAGTGATTACCGGGCATACACTCCGCCTAGTGATCAGTGTTAGTAATTACCAGTCATACACTCCGCCTCGCACGGTGGTGTAGTGGTTAGCGCTGTCGCCTCACAGCAAGAAGGTACGGGTTCGAGCCCCATGGCCAGCGAGGGCCTTTCTGTGTGGAGTTTGCATGTTCTCCCCGTGTCTGCGTGGGTTTCCTCTGGGTGCTCCAGTTTCCCCCCCAGTCCAAAGACATGCAGGTTAGGTTAACTGGTGACTCTAAATTGATCGTAGGTGTGAATGTGAGTGTGAATGGTTGTCTGTGTCTATGTGTCAGCCCTGTGATGACCTGGCGACTTCTCCAGGGTGTACCCCGCCTTTCGCCCATAGTCAGCTGGGATGGGCTCTGGCTAGATAGATAGGGCGGCTAGAGTTAATGAGATGAGATGAGATGAGACACTCCGCCTAGTGGCCAGTGTTAGTAATTACCAGTCATACACTCCGCCTCGTGGCCAGTGTTAGTAATTACCAGTCATACACACTGCCTAGTGGCCATTGCTAGCCAGTAAAGAAATAAAACAAAAGAGACTGGCTATGAGATAAGAAAATTCTACAACCCAGAAACAGATGGGAGCTCCGCTTTTAAATCTATATATTATGATGCCTAAATCTATATATTATGTTAGCCAACACAAATCAACTTTATTACGAAAACTTGTGTCTGTCCATACACATATACATTTAGCATGTTATTCATTAACATGTTGGCATGTTAGCAGATAGTATGTTAGCCTTTACAAATCAACTTCAACTTAGGCCCTGTCCACACGGCAACGGATTCAGGTGAATCCGATACAATTGTTTATTGTTTAGGCCTGGCGTCCACACGGCACCGGCGTTTTGGATGCCCCAAAACGCAATCTTTTGAGAACGGGTTCCAGAGTGGAAAGATCTGGCAACGTTGCCATTGCGAAGTCGTCTGGATGAGTAGAACGGATTTGTTTACGATGACGTCACAACCACATGACTGTCAGTGCTTCACGCCGGGTAGAATTGTAACGAACTCGATGCGAGTTGTCAACAAATCCTATAACTTGGTTCATGAAATGCGCTTACAAAATATTTTCACTCTGAATATTTATTGTGTAATGGTGCAAAGTGAGTGAGAGAGAGAGAAAATAGCCCTTAGGGCAAAGTCAATCCTGCCAGCAAAAATAGGGAAAAAAAGGAGCGATCTCACCTCTTCAGATGTTGGTTTAAGTCCTACAATACATTCCTCAAAAAGGGCGTAGAAGAACAAATTAATCCATCAACGTGTAGTATTCAATTTATTCCGGACCATTAAAGACGCCGCCTTCCGCATAGAATCATACGTCATCCTCGCCGCCATATTGGATAGGTCAAAGCGGAGAATAAAGATGCCTCATTCATGTACTGCATTTAACTGTACCAACAGGTTTACCGTCCAAACGAGATCACATGGGATTACCTTTCACAGGTGAGCCTGGAAAAATACTTTTCATTGTATTTGGTCATTATAACGTAATTTTACGAACAGATTTTCCTGACTTTGTGGCGAATATGAAGTCTCGCGCATAATAGTTTATGCGCATGCATCCTTACTACTTCTATTGTTCTGGTGTCTCCGAAGGGACCATCTTACAGTGCCCCTAGAGGTGTGGCATGTGTATTGCATCGTTTTCAGCAAGCGTTGCGTTGCCATATGGACCTGATATTTTACTGATCGTTGCCCATTTGGACGCGATATTTTTTAAAATAACATCTCGTTGCCGTTGTCGTGTGGATGTAGCCTTAGTGGCCACGTCATTAGGAACACCTGTGTCTGTATAAACACACACACATTCACATTTCGCATGTGAGCCATTTGCATGTTAGCAGGCTAGCAGTTAGTATGTTAGCCAATACAAATCAACTTCACCTTAGTGGCCACTTTATTAGTAACACTAGTCTCTGTATAAACACACACACACAGTATAAATCAACTTCAACTCTGGTCAGTTGATGAGGAACACTTGTGTCTGTACACATATATACATTAAGCGAATTATTCATTAGCATGTTAGCAGGCTAGCAGGTAGTATGTTAGCCAACACAAACTTTATTACGAAAACTTGTGTCTTTCCATACACATACATTTAGCATGTTATTGTAAAGGCATGTTAGCCTTTACAAATCAACTTCAACTTCGTGGCCACTTTATCAGGAACACTTGAGTCTTTACAGACACATATACATTTACCGTGTTATTCATTCGCATGTTGGCATGTGAGCAGATGAGCAGTTAGTATGTTAGCCGTTTCAAATCAACTTCACCTTAGCCGCCACTTTATTAGGAACACATGTCTGGGCATGTACGCACCCATTTCCAATTAGTTGGTAAGTTATTAGCATGTTAGCAGGCTAACAGTTAATATGTTCACCATTACAGATCAACTTCAACTTAGTGGCCATTTTATTAGGAACACTTCTGTTTGTACATACACTGACACACATATGTATTTAGCATGTTAGCCATGATCATGTAGGCATGTTAGCAGGATCACAGTTAGTATGTTGGCTGTCAAAATTCAATTTCAAATTAGTGACCACTTTGTTCTCCACACACAGCAACATACAAACATTTAGGATGTGAACCATGAACATGTTAGTAGGCTAGCAAGTAGCATGTTAGCCTTTCCAAATCAACTTCAAATTAGTGGCCACTTTATGAGGAACACTTGTGTCAAAACATAGACATATTTGTTGAGCATGTCAGCAATTATCATGTTAGCAGGCTAGCAGTTAGTATGTTAGCCGTTACTCAACTTCAACTTAATGGCCACTTTATTAGGAAGGCCTGCGTCTGTATAAACACACACATACAATTAGCATGTTAGCAGGCCAGCAGTTAGTATGTTAGCCGTGACTAATCAACTTCAACTTAATGACCATTTTATTAGGAACTCCTGTGTTTGTATATACACACACATACATTTTGAGGGCTACCAAGTGTCTAACCAGTGCATGGCTTTAGTGAGGGACGAGTGCCTTCTACCCTGCAGAGACACTCCTGAACTTGGCTATGCTAAAGAGTCTAGCAGCGAGCAGTATGTCCCTGATGTCTTCTATAAGGATAACACATATACATTTAGCATGTTATCCATTCGCATGTTATTAGGCTAGCCATTAGCATGTTAGCAGGCCAGCACTTAGTATGTTAGCCGTGACTCAACAACTTCAACTTAATGGCCACTTTATTAGAAACTCCTGTGTCTGTATAAACACACCTACATTTAGCATACTAGCCATTATCATGTTAGCAGGCGAGCAGTTAGTATGTTAGCCATTACAAATCAACTTCAAATTAATGGACACTTTATTAGGAACTCCTGTGGCTAGCAGGTAATATATAGAAATCAACAATAGAAATAGAAATCAACTTCACCTTAGAGACCACTTTATTAGGAATACTTGTCTCTGGAAACACACAATTAATCGACTTCAACTTTGTGGTCAATTTATGAGAAACACTTGTATCTGTACATACACATACATCCATTTAGCGTATTGTTCATTAGCATGTTAGCAGCCTAGTAGTTAGGATCTTAACATTTACAAATCAACTTCAACTTAGTGGCCACTTCATAAGGAACACTTGAGTCTTTACAGGCATACATTTAGCGTGTTATTCATTAGCATGTTGACATGTTAGCAGTTAGTATATTAACCATTACAAATCAACTTCAACTTAATGGCCACTTTATTAGGAACGCCTGTGTATGTATAAAAACATATACATTTAGCATGTTATCCATTCGCATGTTATTAGGCTAACAGTTAGTATGTTAGCAATACAAATCAACTTCAACTTAATGGCCATTTTATTAGGAATGCTTGTATGAACACATACATTTATCATGTTAGCCATTTGCATGTTAGCAGGCGAGCAGGTAGTATGTTGGCCAAAAGAAATCAACTTCAGTGACCACTTTATGAGGGACACTTGTTTCTGGAAACACACAATAAATCGACATCAACTTTGTGGTCAATTTATGAGAAACACTTGTATCTGTACATACACACATACATTTAGCGTGTTTCACAGTACTTTGCTGAAAACTCGTTTCAGATGGGATTATACAGTTAAAATGACCTATATGATGAAAATGTGTTAAAGGCTCGAAAACATGAAAATCCATGCTTAGAAAGTTGCCACTTGTCAAATATGCTCGAATGCACATATTTCACATGATCTCAATGTTTGTTGTCACACGTTTGATTTAGGCGCTGAAACTGCTTCAAAGAGAGACTGCATGCGCTCCTGGGCTCGGAAGGCTGTTTTCATGCACTCGGTGACAGAAACTGTGTTTTCCCACTCTGAACAAGTCCTTTTCACAGTACTTTGTTGAAAACTCTTTTCGGATTACTCGTTTAAGATCAGATTCGATAAAATGACCGATATGATGAAAAGGTGTGAAAAGGTTGAAATCATGAAAATCCATGCTGAGAAAGTTGTTACTTGTCAAATATGCTCGAATGCAATCATTTCATTCAAAATCAATGTTCGTTGTCAAAAGTTTGCTGTTGGCGCTGAAATTGATTGACAGAGAGACTGCGTGCGCTCCTGTGCTCGGAAGGCTGTTTTCACGCTCCCTCTGACACAAAGTGTGTTTTCCCACTCTGAAAAAGTGCGTTTCACAGTACTTTGTTGAAAAATCGTTTCAGATGTGCTCGTTTCAGAAAACTCGTTTCAGATGAGATTCGTTAAAATGACCAACATGATGAAAATGTGTGAAAAGCTCGAAATCATGAAAATCCACGCTGAGAAAGTTGTTACTTGTCAAATATGCTCGAATGCAGTCATTTCATTCAAAATCAATGTTCGTTGTCAAACGTTTGCATTCGGCGCTGAAACTGATTCACAGAGAGACTGCATGCGCTCCTGCGCTCGGAAAGCTGTTTTCGCGCTCCCTCTGACACAAAGTGTGTTTTCCCACTCTGAACAAGTGCACTCATTTCACTGTTCCTTGTTAAAAGTTTGCTTTATGCGCTGAAAAGGTGTTAGGAACAGGTTGAAGGCGCTCCTGCTGTAGGAAAGCTGCTTTCTTGCACTCAGTGACACAAAGTGTGTTTTCCCACTCTGAACAAGTGCATATCACAGTACTATGTTAAAAAGTCGTTTCAGACGTGCTTTTACAGTTAAAATGACCAATATGATGAAAATGTGTTAAAAGCTCGAAAACATGAAAATCCATGCTTAGAAAGTTGTTTCAGGTCACATATGCTCGAATGCACTTATTTCACTCAAAATCAATGTTCCTTCTTAAAGGTTTGCTTTATGCGCTGAAAAGGCGTTAGGAACAGGTTGAAGGAGCTCCTGCTGTACGAAAGCTGTTTTCTTGCACTCAGTGCCGCAAAGTGTGTTTTCCCACTCTCAGCAGTATGTTAAAAACTCGTTTAAGACAGTTAAAATGACCAATATGAGGAAAATGTGTTAAAAGCTCGAAAACATGAAAATCCATGTTTAGTAAGTTGTTTCATGTCACATATGTTCGAATGCACTCATTTCACTCAAAATCACTTTTCCTTGTTAAATGTTTGCTTTATGCGCTGAAAAGGCGTTTGGAACAGGTTGAAGGCGCTCCTGCTGTACGAAAGCTGTTTTCTTGCACTCAGAGACACAAAGTCTTTTATTTCTCTGAACAAGTGCATATAACAGTACTATGTTGAAAAGTCGTTTCAGACAGTTAAAATGACCAACATCATGAAAATGTGTTAAAAGCTCGAAAACATGAAAATCCATGCTTAGAAAGTTGTTTCCTGTCACATATGCTCGAATGCGCTCATTTCACTCAAAATCACTTTTCCTTGTGAAATGTTTGCTTTATGCGCTGAAAAGGCGTTAGGAACAGGTTGAAGGAGCTCCTGCTGTACGAAAGCTGTTTTCTTGCACTCAGTGCCGCAAAGTGTGTTTTCCCACACTCAGCAGTATTAAGTTAAAAACTCGTTTCAGACAGTTAAAATGACCAATATGAGGAAAATGTGTTAAAAGCTCGAAAACATGAAAATCCATGTTTAGTAAGTTGTTTCATGTCACATATGTTCGAATGCACTCATTTCACTCAAAATCACTTTTCCTTGTTAAATGTTTGCTTTATGCGCTGAAAATGCGTTAGGAACAGGTTGAAGGCGCTCCTGCTGTACGAAAGCTGTTTTCTTGCACTCAGAGACACAAAGTGTTTTATCTCTCTGAACAAGTGCATATCACAGTACTATGTTGAAAACTCGTTTCAGACAGTTAAAATGACCAATCTGAGGAAAATGTGTTAAAAGCTCGAAAACATGAAAATCCATGTTTAGAAAGTTGTTTCATGTCACATATGCTCGAATGCGCTCATTTCACTCAAAATCACTGTTCCTTGTTAAAAGTTTGCTTTATGCTCTGAAAAGGCGTTAGGAACAGGTTGAAGGCGCTCCTGCTGTAGGAAAACTTTTTTCTTGCACTCAGGGACACAAAGTGTGTTTTCCCACTCTGTACAAGTGCATATCACAGTACTATGTTGAAAAGTCGTTTCAGACAGTTAAAATGACCAACATCATGAAAATGTGTTAAAAGCCCGAAAACATGAAAATCCATGCTTAGAAAGTTGTTTCAGGTCACATATGCTCGAATGCACTTATTTCACTCAAAATTAATGTTCCTTGTTAAAAGTTTGCTTTATGCGCTGAAAAGGCGTTAGGAACAGGTTGAAGGAGCTCCTGCTGTACGAAAGCTGTTTTCTTGCACTCAGTGCCGCAAAGTGTGCTTTCCCACTCTCAGCAGTATGTTAAAAACTCGTTTCAGACAGTTAAAATGACCAATATGAGGAAAATGTGTTAAAAGCTCGAAAACATGAAAATCCATGTTTAGTAAGTTGTTTCATGTAACATATGTTCGAATGCACTCATTTCACTCAAAATCACTTTTCCTTGTTAAATGTTTGCTTTATGCGCTGAAAAGGCGTTAGGAACAGGTTGAAGGAGCTCCTGCTGTACGAAAGCTGTTTTCTTGCACTCAGAGACACAAAGTGTGTTTTCCTACTCTGAACAAGTGCATATCACAGTACTATGTTGAAAAGTCGTTTCAGACAGTTAAAATGACCATCATCATGAAAATGTGTTAAAAGCTCGAAAACATGAAAATACATGCTTAGAAAGTTCTTTCCTGTCACATATGCTCGAATGCGCTCATTTCACTCAAAATCACTGTTCCTTGTTAAAAGTTTGCTTTATGCTCTGAAAAGGCGCTAGGAACAGGTTGAAGGCGCTCCTGCTGTAGGAAAGCTGTTTTCTTGCACTCAGTGCCGCAAAGTGTGTTTTCCCACTCTCAGCAGTATTATGTTAAAAACTCGTTTCAGACAGTTAAAATGACCAATATGATGAAAATGTGTTAAAAGCTCGAAAACATGAAAATCCATGCTTAGAAAGTTGTTTCCTGTCACATATACTCGAATGCACTCATTTCACTCAAAATTACTGTTCCTTGTTAAAAGTTTGCTTTATGCTCTGAAAAGGCGCTAGGAACAGGTTGAAGGCGCTCCTGCTGTAGGACAGCTGTTTTCATGCACTCAGTTTTCCCACTCTGAGCAAGTGCATATCACAGTACTATGTTGAAAACTCGTTTCAGACAGTTAAAATGACCAATATGAGGAAAATGTGTTAAAAGCTCGAAAACATGAAAATCCATGTTTAGTAAGTTGTTTCATGTCACATATGCTCGAATGCACTCATTTCACTCAAAATCACTTTTCCTTGTTAAATGTTTGCTTTATGCGCTGAAAATGCGTTAGGAACAGGTTGAAGGCGCTCCTGCTGTAGGAAAGCTGTTTTCATGCACTCAGTGACACAAAGTGTGTTTTCCCACTCTGAACAAGTGCATGTTGACCAGTACTATGTTGAAAACTCGTTTCAGACAGGTAAAATGACCAATATGAGGAAAATGTGTTAAAAGCTCGAAAACATGAAAATCCATACTTAGAAAGTTGTTTCATGTCACATATGCTCGAATGCACTCAATTCACTCAAAATCACTGTTCCTTGCTAAAAGTTTGCTTTATGCTCTGAAAAGGCGCTGGGAACAGGTTGAAGGCTGTAGGAAAGCTGTTTTCTTGCACTCAGAGACACAAAGTGTGTTTTATCTCTCTGAACAAGTGCATATCACAGTACTATGTTAAAAACGCGTTTCAGACGTGCTTTTACAGTTAACATGACCAATATGAGGAAAATGTGTTAAAAGCTCGAAAACATGAAAATCCATGCTTAGAAAGTTGTTTCATGTCACATATGCTCGAAGGCACTCATTTGACTGAAAATTACTGTTCCTTGTTAAATGTTTGCTTTATGCGCTGAAAATGCGTTAGGAACAGGTTGAAGGCGCTACTGCTGTCGGAAAGCTGTTTTCTTGCACTCAGAGACACAAAGTGTGTTTTATCTCTCTGAACAAGTGCATATCACAGTACTATGTTAAAAACTCGTTTCAGACGTGCTTTTACAGTTAACATGACCAATATGATTAGAATGTGTTAAAAGCTCCAAAACATGAAAATCCATGCTTAGAAAGTTGTTTCATGTCACATATGCTCGAAGGCACTCATGTCACTGAAAATCACTGTTCCTTGTCAAAAGTTTGCTTTATGTGCTGAAAAGGCGTTAGGAACAGGTTGAAGGCGCTCCTGCTGTAGGAAAGCTGTTTTCTTGCACTCAGAGACAGAAAGTGTGTTTTATCTCTCTGAACAATTGCATATCACAGTACTATGTTAAAAACTCATTTCAGACGTGCTTTTACAGTTAACATGACCAATATGAGGAAAATGTGTTAAAACCTCGAAAACATGAAAATCCATGCTTAGAAAGTTGTTTCATGTCACATATGCTCGAAGGCACTCATGTCACTCAAAATCACTATTCCTTGTCAAAAGTTTGCTTTATGTGCTGAAAAGGCGTTAGGAACAGGTTGAAGGCGCTCCTGCTGTAGGAAAGCTGTTTTCATGCACTCAGTGACACAAAGTGTGTTTTCCCACTCTGAACAAGTGCATGTTGACCAGTACTATGTTGAAAACTCGTTTCAGACAGTTAAAATGACCAATATGAGGAAAATGTGTTAAAAGCTCGAAAACATGAAAATCCATACTTAGAAAGTTGTTTCATGTCACATATACTCGAAGGCACTCATTTCACTGAAAATTACTGTTCCTTGTTAAATGTTTGCTTTATGCGCTGAAAATGCGTTAGGAACAGGTTGAAGGCGCTCCTGCTGTAGGAAAGCTGTTTTCTTGCACTCAGAGACACAAAGTGTGTTTTATCTCTCTGAACAAGTGCATATCACAGTACTATGTTAAAAACTCGTTTCAGACGTGCTTTTACAGTTAACATGACCAATATGATTAAAATGTGTTAAAAGCTCGAAAACATGAAAATCCATGCTTAGAAAGTTGTTTCATGTCACATATGCTCGAAGGCACTCATTTCACTGAAAATTACTGTTCCTTGTTAAATGTTTGCTTTATGCGCTGAAAATGCGTTAGGAACAGGTTGAAGGCGCTCCTGCTGTAGGAAAGCTGTTTTCTTGCACTCAGAGACACAAAGTGTGTTTTATCTCTCTGAACAAGTGCATATCACAGTACTATGTTAAAAACTCGTTTCAGACGTGCATTGACAGTTAACATGACCAATATGAGGAAAATGTGTTAAAACCTCGAAAACATGAAAATCCATGCTTAGAAAGTTGTTTCATGTCACATATGCTCGAAGGCACTCATTTCACTGAAAATTACTGTTCCTTGTTAAATGTTTGCTTTATGCGCTGAAAATGCGATAGGAACAGGTTGAAGGCGCTCCTGCTGTAGGAAAGCTGTTTTCTTGCACTCAGAGACACAAAGTGTGTTTTATCTCTCTGAACAAGTGCATATCACAGTACTATGTTAAAAACTCGTTTCAGACGTGCTTTTACAGTTAACATGACCAATATGATTAAAATGTGTTAAAAGCTTGAAAACATGAAAATCCATGCTTAGAAAGTTGTTTCATGTCACATATGCTCGAAGGCACTCATTTCACTGAAAATTACTGTTCCTTGTTAAATGTTTGCTTTATGCGCTGAAAATGCGTTAGGAACAGGTTGAAGGCGCTCCTGCTGTAGGAAAGCTGTTTTCTTGCACTCAGAGACACAAAGTGTGTTTTATCTCTCTGAACAAGTGCATATCACAGTACTATGTTAAAAACTCGTTTCAGACGTGCTTTTACAGTTAACATGACCAATATGAGGAAAATGTGTTAAAACCTCGAAAACATGAAAATCCATGCTTAGAAAGTTGTTTCATGTCACATATGCTCGAAGGCACTCATGTCACTCAAAATCACTGTTCCTTGTCAAAAGTTTGCTTTATGTGCTGAAAAGGTGTTAGGAACAGGTTGAAGGCGCTCCTGCTGTAGGAAAGCTGTTTTCATGCACTCAGTGACACAAAGTGTGTTTTCCCACTCTGAACAAGTGCATGTTGATCAGTACTATGTTGAAAACTCGTTTCAGACAGTTAAAATGACCAATATGAGGAAAATGTGTTAAAACCTCGAAAACATGAAAATCCATGCTTAGAAAGTTGTTTCATGTCACATATGCTCGAAGGCACTCATGTCACTCAAAATCACTGTTCCTTGTCAAAAGTTTGCTTTATGTGCTGAAAAGGCGTTCGGAACAGGTTGAAGGCGCTCCTGCTGTAGGAAAGCTGTTTTCATGCACGCAGTGACACAAAGTGTGTTTTCCCACTCTGAACAAGTGCATGTTGACCAGTACTATGTTGAAAACTCGTTTCAGACAGTGAAAATGACCAATATGAGGAAAATGTGTTAAAAGCTCGAAAACATGAAAATCCATGCTTAGAAAGTTGTTTCATGTCACATATGCTCGAAGGCACTCATTTCACTGAAAATTACTGTTTCTTGTTAAATGTTTGCTTTATGCGCTGAAAATGCGTTAGGAACAGGTTGAAGGCGCTACTGCTGTAGGAAAGCTGTTTTCTTGCACTCAGAGACACAAAGTGTGTTTTATCTCTCTGAACAAGTGCATATCACAGTACTATGTTAAAAACTCGTTTCAGACGTGCTTTTACAGTTAACATGACCAATATGATTAGAATGTGTTAAAAGCTCCAAAACATGAAAATCCATGCTTAGAAAGTTGTTTCATGTCACATATGCTCGAAGGCACTCATGTCACTGAAAATCACTGTTCCTTGTCAAAAGTTTGCTTTATGTGCTGAAAAGGCGTTAGGAACAGGTTGAAGGCGCTCCTGCTGTAGGAAAGCTGTTTTCTTGCACTCAGAGACACAAAGTGTGTTTTATCTCTCTGAACAATTGCATATCACAGTACTATGTTAAAAACTCATTTCAGACGTGCTTTTACAGTTAACATGACCAATATGAGGAAAATGTGTTAAAACCTCGAAAACATGAAAATCCATGCTTAGAAAGTTGTTTCATGTCACATATGCTCGAAGGCACTCATGTCACTCAAAATCACTATTCCTTGTCAAAAGTTTGCTTTATGTGCTGAAAAGGCGTTAGGAACAGGTTGAAGGCGCTCCTGCTGTAGGAAAGCTGTTTTCATGCACTCAGTGACACAAAGTGTGTTTTCCCACTCTGAACAAGTGCATGTTGACCAGTACTATGTTGAAAACTCGTTTCAGACAGTTAAAATGACCAATATGAGGAAAATGTGTTAAAAGCTCGAAAACATGAAAATCCATACTTAGAAAGTTGTTTCATGTCACATATACTCGAAGGCACTCATTTCACTGAAAATTACTGTTCCTTGTTAAATGTTTGCTTTATGCGCTGAAAATGCGTTAGGAACAGGTTGAAGGCGCTCCTGCTGTAGGAAAGCTGTTTTCTTGCACTCAGAGACACAAAGTGTGTTTTATCTCTCTGAACAAGTGCATATCACAGTACTATGTTAAAAACTCGTTTCAGACGTGCTTTTACAGTTAACATGACCAATATGATTAAAATGTGTTAAAAGCTCGAAAACATGAAAATCCATGCTTAGAAAGTTGTTTCATGTCACATATGCTCGAAGGCACTCATTTCACTGAAAATTACTGTTCCTTGTTAAATGTTTGCTTTATGCGCTGAAAATGCGTTAGGAACAGGTTGAAGGCGCTCCTGCTGTAGGAAAGCTGTTTTCTTGCACTCAGAGACACAAAGTGTGTTTTATCTCTCTGAACAAGTGCATATCACAGTACTATGTTAAAAACTCGTTTCAGACGTGCTTTTACAGTTAACATGACCAATATGATTAAAATGTGTTAAAAGCTCGAAAACATGAAAATCCATGCTTAGAAAGTTGTTTCATGTCACATATGCTCGAAGGCACTCATTTCACTGAAAATTACTGTTCCTTGTTAAATGTTTGCTTTATGCGCTGAAAATGCGTTAGGAACAGGTTGAAGGCGCTCCTGCTGTAGGAAAGCTGTTTTCTTGCACTCAGAGACAGAAAGTGTGTTTTATCTCTCTGAACAAGTGCATATCACAGTACTATGTTAAAAACTCGTTTCAGACGTGCATTGACAGTTAACATGACCAATATGAGGAAAATGTGTTAAAACCTCGAAAACATGAAAATCCATGCTTAGAAAGTTGTTTCATGTCACATATGCTCGAAGGCACTCATTTCACTGAAAATTACTGTTCCTTGTTAAATGTTTGCTTTATGCGCTGAAAATGCGATAGGAACAGGTTGAAGGCGCTCCTGCTGTAGGAAAGCTGTTTTCTTGCACTCAGAGACACAAAGTGTGTTTTATCTCTCTGAACAAGTGCATATCACAGTACTATGTTAAAAACTCGTTTCAGACGTGCTTTTACAGTTAACATGACCAATATGATTAAAATGTGTTAAAAGCTTGAAAACATGAAAATCCATGCTTAGAAAGTTGTTTCATGTCACATATGCTCGAAGGCACTCATTTCACTGAAAATTACTGTTCCTTGTTAAATGTTTGCTTTATGCGCTGAAAATGCGTTAGGAACAGGTTGAAGGCGCTCCTGCTGTAGGAAAGCTGTTTTCTTGCACTCAGAGACACAAAGTGTGTTTTATCTCTCTGAACAAGTGCATATCACAGTACTATGTTAAAAACTCGTTTCAGACGTGCTTTTACAGTTAACATGACCAATATGAGGAAAATGTGTTAAAACCTCGAAAACATGAAAATCCATGCTTAGAAAGTTGTTTCATGTCACATATGCTCGAAGGCACTCATGTCACTCAAAATCACTGTTCCTTGTCAAAAGTTTGCTTTATGTGCTGAAAAGGCGTTAGGAACAGGTTGAAGGCGCTCCTGCTGTAGGAAAGCTGTTTTCATGCACTCAGTGACACAAAGTGTGTTTTCCCACTCTGAACAAGTGCATGTTGATCAGTACTATGTTGAAAACTCGTTTCAGACAGTTAAAATGACCAATATGAGGAAAATGTGTTAAAACCTCGAAAACATGAAAATCCATGCTTAGAAAGTTGTTTCATGTCACATATGCTCGAAGGCACTCATGTCACTCAAAATCACTGTTCCTTGTCAAAAGTTTGCTTTATGTGCTGAAAAGGCGTTAGGAACAGGTTGAAGGCGCTCCTGCTGTAGGAAAGCTGTTTTCATGCACGCAGTGACACAAAGTGTGTTTTCCCACTCTGAACAAGTGCATGTTGACCAGTACTATGTTGAAAACTCGTTTCAGACAGTGAAAATGACCAATATGAGGAAAATGTGTTAAAAGCTCGAAAACATGAAAATCCATGCTTAGAAAGTTGTTTCATGTCACATATGCTCGAAGGCACTCATTTCACTGAAAATTACTGTTCCTTGTTAAATGTTTGCTTTATGCGCTGAAAATGCGTTAGGAACAGGTTGAAGGCGCTCCTGCTGTAGGAAAGCTGTTTTCTTGCACTCAGAGACACAAAGTGTGTTTTATCTCTCTGAACAAGTGCATATCACAGTACTATGTTAAAAACTCGTTTCAGACGTGCTTTTACAGTTAACATGACCAATATGAGGAAAATGTGTTAAAACCTCGAAAACATGAAAATCCATGCTTAGAAAGTTGTTTCATGTCACATATGCTCGAAGGCACTCATGTCACTCAAAATCACTGTTCCTTGTCAAAAGTTTGCTTTATGTGCTGAAAAGGCGTTAGGAACAGGTTGAAGGCGATCCTGCTGTAGGAAAGCTGTTTTCATGCACTCAGTGACACAAAGTGTGTTTTCCCACTCTGAACAAGTGCATGTTGATCAGTACTATGTTGAAAACTCGTTTCAGACAGTTAAAATGACCAATATGAGGAAAATGTGTTAAAAGCTCGAAAACATGAAAATCCATACTTAGAAAGTTGTTTCATGTCACATATGCTCGAAGGCACTCATTTCACTGAAAATTACTGTTCCTTGTTAAATGTTTGCTTTATGCGCTGAAAATGCGTTAGGAACAGGTTGAAGGCGCTCCTGCTGTAGGAAAGCTGTTTTCTTGCACTCAGAGACACAAAGTGTGTTTTATCTCTCTGAACAAGTGCATATCACAGTACTATGTTAAAAACTCGTTTCAGACGTGCTTTTACAGTTAACATGACCAATATGAGGAAAATGTGTTAAAACCTCGAAAACATGAAAATCCATGCTTAGAAAGTTGTTTCATGTCACATATGCTCGAAGGCACTCATGTCACTCAAAATCACTGTTCCTTGCTAAAAGTTTGCTTTATGCTCTGAAAAGGCGCTGGGAACAGGTTGAAGGCTGTAGGAAAGCTGTTTTCTTGCACTCAGAGACACAAAGTGTGTTTTATCTCTCTGAACAAGTGCATATCACAGTACTATGTTAACTCGTTTCAGACGTGCTTTTACAGTTAACATGACCAATATGAGGAAAATGTGTTAAAAGCTCGAAAACATGAAAATCCATGCTTAGAAAGTTGTTTCATGTCACATATGCTCGAAGGCACTCATTTCACTGAAAATTACTGTTCCTTGTTAAATGTTTGCTTTATGCGCTGAAAATGCGATAGGAACAGGTTGAAGGCGCTCCTGCTGTCGGAAAGCTGTTTTCTTGCACTCAGAGACACAAAGTGTGTTTTATCTCTCTGAACAAGTGCATATCACAGTACTATGTTAAAAACTCGTTTCAGACGTGCTTTTACAGTTAACATGACCAATATGATTAAAATGTGTTAAAAGCTCGAAAACATGAAAATCCATGCTTAGAAAGTTGTTTCATGTCACATATGCTCGAAGGCACTCATTTCACTGAAAATTACTGTTCCTTGTTAAATGTTTGCTTTATGCGCTGAAAATGCGTTAGGAACAGGTTGAAGGCGCTCCTGCTGTAGGAAAGCTGTTTTCTTGCACTCAGAGACACAAAGTGTGTTTTATCTCTCTGAACAAGTGCATATCACAGTACTATGTTAAAAACTCGTTTCAGACGTGCTTTTACAGTTAACATGACCAATATGAGGAAAATGTGTTAAAACCTCGAAAACATGAAAATCCATGCTTAGAAAGTTGTTTCATGTCACATATGCTCGAAGGCACTCATTTCACTCAAAATCACTGTTCCTTGCTAAAAGTTTGCTTTATGCTCTGAAAAGGCGCTGGGAACAGGTTGAAGGCTGTAGGAAAGCTGTTTTCTTGCACTCAGAGACACAAAGTGTGTTTTATCTCTCTGAACAAGTGCATATCACAGTACTATGTTAAAAACTCGTTTCAGACGTGCTTTTACAGTTAACATGACCAATATGAGGAAAATGTGTTAAAAGCTCGAAAACATGAAAATCCATACTTAGAAAGTTGTTTCATGTCACATATGCTCGAAGGCACTCATTTCACTGAAAATTACTGTTCCTTGTTAAATGTTTGCTTTATGCGCTGAAAATGCGATAGGAACAGGTTGAAGGCGCTCCTGCTGTAGGAAAGCTGTTTTCATGCACTCAGTGACACAAAGTGTGTTTTCCCACTCTGAACAAGTGCATGTTGACCAGTACTATGTTGAAAACTCGTTTCAGACAGTTAAAATGACCAATATGAGGAAAATGTGTTAAAAGCTCGAAAACATGAAAATCCATACTTAGAAAGTTGTTTCATGTCACATATGCTCGAAGGCACTCATTTCACTGAAAATTACTGTTCCTTGTTAAATGTTTGCTTTATGCGCTGAAAATGCGTTAGGAACAGGTTGAAGGCGCTCCTGCTGTAGGAAAGCTGTTTTCTTGCACTCAGAGACACAAAGTGTGTTTTATCTCTCTGAACAAGTGCATATCACAGTACTATATTAAAAACTCGTTTCAGACGTGCATTTACAGTTAACATGACCAATATGAGGAAAATGTGTTAAAACCTCGAAAACATGAAAATCCATGCTTAGAAAGTTGTTTCATGTCACATATGCTCGAAGGCACTCATGTCACTCAAAATCACTGTTCCTTGTCAAAAGTTTGCTTTATGTGCTGAAAAGGCGTTAGGAACAGGTTGAAGGCGCTCCTGCTGTAGGAAAGCTGTTTTCATGCACTCAGTGACACAAAGTGTGTTTTCCCACTCTGAACAAGTGCATGTTGACCAGTACTATGTTGCAAACTCGTTTCAGACAGTTAAAATGACCAATATGAGGAAAATGTGTTAAAAGCTCGAAAACATGAAAATCCATACTTAGAAAGTTGTTTCATGTAACATATGCTCGAAGGCACTCATTTCACTGTAAATTACTGTTCCTTGTTAAATGTTTGCTTTATGCGCTGAAAATGCGATAGGAACAGGTTGAAGGCGCTCCTGCTGTAGGAAAGCTGTTTTCTTGCACTCAGAGACACAAAGTGTGTTTTATCTCTCTGAACAAGTGCATATCACAGTACTATGTTAAAAACTCGTTTCAGACGTGCTTTTACAGTTAACATGACCAATATGATTAAAATGTGTTAAAAGCTCGAAAACATGAAAATCCATGCTTAGAAAGTTGTTTCATGTCACATATGCTCGAAGGCACTCATTTCACTGAAAATTACTGTTCCTTGTTAAATGTTTGCTTTATGCGCTGAAAATGCGTTAGGAACAGGTTGAAGGCGCTCCTGCTGTAGGAAAGCTGTTTTCTTGCACTCAGAGACACAAAGTGTGTTTTATCTCTCTGAACAAGTGCATATCACAGTACTATGTTAAAAACTCGTTTCAGACGTGCATTTACAGTTAACATGACCAATATGAGGAAAATGTGTTAAAACAGGGGTCACCAAACTACGGCCCGCGGGCCAGATCCGGCCCGCCACCCCCCTTTGACCGGCCCCCCAGCCCCTCTGCCCCCCATCACTTGAACCGGCCCTATGAGGCAATCCCCAAAAGTGGTCATGGCCTATTTTTTTAAATTGCTTTTTGGCAAATAATAACATGTCTGCATCTTGTATTTTGTTGATTTTATCAATTAAAATTGATATTTAGTTATAAAATGAACTATTCATATTTTCCGAATTTTCGTCATATGCTCGCGATCAAGCAGTGACAGGCAGCGCATGCGCAAAGAACTGTCAGTGTTCAGGACAGCAAAGTGGCTAGCGGTAAGCGAAAAGGTGACAGAGAGTGCAGAGTTTTTAAAGAACAGTGGACCACCGATTATTTTTTCGTTCAGTGTAAGGACCATGCAGTTTGTCTTGTATGTAAAGAAAGTGTGCCGGTTTTCAAAGAATATAATCTGCGTCGTCACTATGAAACCCGCCACAAAGCAGGGTTCGAATTATAAATTTGACCCTATGGGGGTCTCTATTTAAAAAAAAAAAAGCAGTGCATACTCGCTCTCCTGGACCAGCGCACTTTTGCGCACTGCAGTGCACAGCTTTCACACACAGGCGCGCGCATGCACGCACACACACGCGGTGTTGCATGCATATTATATATATATATATATATATATATATATATATATATAGTTAAACAAATTATATATATATATATATATATATATATATATATATATATATATATATATATATATATTGTTAAACAAAGGAAGATCGTTGTGAGATAGAGGACAAGTCTTCTTCGGACTTAACTTCACATTCGATTTCGCAGGCTGCAAATTTCAGTTTGCGCGCATCGTGGTGTGGTGGTGAAGTACAGCCGCACATGTTGCGGTTTAATAACACGTTCAATACAAAGTTATGGCTGCATGGCGATCGGAAATGAAATGAGTTTTATTTATATTTATATGGTGATATAGGCTATTCAAGCTTATTATGGTGATATATGACGTATTTGAGAGAGTTGCACAGAAAATTAAGTTTGCTTCTTTCATGGGAGCCTGAGGGAATGGGAGCTCAGCTCCTATTGGCTCCCACGTAATTCGAACTATGCCACAAAGAGTATGCTAGTTTGCGAGGGCAAACAAGGGAAGACAGGATTCGGAGGATGAAATGCGGACTGGCTGCACAACAGAATGTATTCCTTCGCCAAACCCAGATCAACCAGGCTGCTGTCCGAGCTAGCTATAAGGTAGCTCACCTACTAGCTACCCATGGAAAGCCGTTTACTGATGGGGACTTTGTTAAAGTATGCATGCTTGCTGTGGCCGAGGAGGTGTGTCCCGACAAGAAGGATGCGCTCAACGCGGTGAGTCTCTCCGCACCTACTATGACCAGGCAAACTGAAGATTTGGGGGACAACGTGTATGACCAGCTGAATGAGAGAGCGTCATAATTCGAGTTTTTTGCTTTGGCTATGGATGAGAGCAATGACGTGCAGGACACAGCACAACTGCTGTGATCTATTGCTCATATTATTATAATTTCACTGTTTTTTAAAATGTATTTATTTTATAGGCCTATTTATTTGACCTTTATTAAGTGCTGCATACAATTATTATTAATATTATTAATAATATCAACAGGCTTACCTACAATTTATAATTTTCCACTCACCTTTGCCAGTGTCAATCACCTCAACTAGACAGATGTTTCTTACCTTGACAGCTTTGATATTATTTTTATTAGAAAATAAATAAATGGAATATCTGTGGTATTTCAAATTAAAACAAAGTGTGAAGACTCGATTACTACTTTTGCAAACCACTAGTAAAGATAAACAAATATGTGCCAGGAATCAAGTGTTGATATAGTAGTGTGGATATAGTAGTATGGATATAGTAGTGAGGATATAGTAGTATGGATATAGTAGTGGGGATATAGTAGTGGGGATGGCCGTGCCAGGCTAGTAATCTCTACTACACAATGAGGCCTGCTGGTGGTCATATTTGTCTGGGTTATACAATTCTATGTGATATAGCTGACCCGACCCCGGCCCCCCATCACAGTCAGGAACGACAATGTGGCCCCCAGAGAAAAAAGTTTGGTGACCCCTGTGTTAAAACCTCGAAAACATGAAAATCCATGCTTAGAAAGTTGTTTCATGTCACATATGCTCGAAGGCACTCATGTCACTCAAAATCACTGTTCCTTGTCAAAAGTTTGCTTTAGGTGCTGAAAAGGCGTTAGGAATAGGTTGAAGGCGCTCCTGCTGTAGGAAAGCTGTTTTCATGCACGCAGTGACACAAAGTGTGTTTTCCCACTCTGAACAAGTGCATGTTGACCAGTACTATGTTGAAAACTCGTTTCAGACAGTGAAAATGACCAATATGAGGAAAATGTGTTAAAAGCTCGAAAACATGAAAATCCATACTTAGAAAGTTGTTTCATGTCACATATGCTCGAAGGCACTCATTTCACTGAAAATTACTGTTCCTTGTTAAATGTTTGCTTTATGCGCTGAAAATGCGATAGGAACAGGTTGAAGGCGCTCCTGCTGTAGGAAAGCTGTTTTCTTGCACTCAGAGACACAAAGTGTGTTTTATCTCTCTGAACAAGTGCATATCACAGTACTATGTTAAAAACTCGTTTCAGACGTGCTTTTACAGTTAACATGACCAATATGATTAAAATGTGTTAAAAGCTCGAAAACATGAAAATCCATGCTTAGAAAGTTGTTTCATGTCACATATGCTCGAAGGCACTCATTTCACTGAAAATTACTGTTCCTTGTTAAATGTTTGCTTTATGCGCTGAAAATGCGTTAGGAACAGGTTGAAGGCGCTCCTGCTGTAGGAAAGCTGTTTTCTTGCACTCAGAGACACAAAGTGTGTTTTATCTCTCTGAACAAGTGCATATCACAGTACTATGTTAAAAACTCGTTTCAGACGTGCTTTTACAGTTAACATGACCAATATGAGGAAAATGTGTTAAAACCTCGAAAACATGAAAATCCATGCTTAGAAAGTTGTTTCATGTCACATATGCTCGAAGGCACTCATGTCACTCAAAATCACTGTTCCTTGTCAAAAGTTTGCTTTATGTGCTGAAAAGGCGTTAGGAACAGGTTGAAGGCGATCCTGCTGTAGGAAAGCTGTTTTCATGCACTCAGTGACACAAAGTGTGTTTTCCCACTCTGAACAAGTGCATGTTGATCAGTACTATGTTGAAAACTCGTTTCAGACAGTTAAAATGACCAATATGAGGAAAATGTGTTAAAAGCTCGAAAACATGAAAATCCATACTTAGAAAGTTGTTTCATGTCACATATGCTCGAAGGCACTCATTTCACTGAAAATTACTGTTCCTTGTTAAATGTTTGCTTTATGCGCTGAAAATGCGTTAGGAACAGGTTGAAGGCGCTCCTGCTGTAGGAAAGCTGTTTTCTTGCACTCAGAGACACAAAGTGTGTTTTATCTCTCTGAACAAGTGCATATCACAGTACTATGTTAAAAACTCGTTTCAGACGTGCTTTTACAGTTAACATGACCAATATGAGGAAAATGTGTTAAAACCTCGAAAACATGAAAATCCATGCTTAGAAAGTTGTTTCATGTCACATATGCTCGAAGGCACTCATGTCACTCAAAATCACTGTTCCTTGCTAAAAGTTTGCTTTATGCTCTGAAAAGGCGCTGGGAACAGGTTGAAGGCTGTAGGAAAGCTGTTTTCTTGCACTCAGAGACACAAAGTGTGTTTTATCTCTCTGAACAAGTGCATATCACAGTACTATGTTAAAAACTCGTTTCAGACGTGCTTTTACAGTTAACATGACCAATATGAGGAAAATGTGTTAAAAGCTCGAAAACATGAAAATCCATGCTTAGAAAGTTGTTTCATGTCACATATGCTCGAAGGCACTCATTTCACTGAAAATTACTGTTCCTTGTTAAATGTTTGCTTTATGCGCTGAAAATGCGATAGGAACAGGTTGAAGGCGCTCCTGCTGTCGGAAAGCTGTTTTCTTGCACTCAGAGACACAAAGTGTGTTTTATCTCTCTGAACAAGTGCATATCACAGTACTATGTTAAAAACTCGTTTCAGACGTGCTTTTACAGTTAACATGACCAATATGATTAAAATGTGTTAAAAGCTCGAAAACATGAAAATCCATGCTTAGAAAGTTGTTTCATGTCACATATGCTCGAAGGCACTCATTTCACTGAAAATTACTGTTCCTTGTTAAATGTTTGCTTTATGCGCTGAAAATGCGTTAGGAACAGGTTGAAGGCGCTCCTGCTGTAGGAAAGCTGTTTTCTTGCACTCAGAGACACAAAGTGTGTTTTATCTCTCTGAACAAGTGCATATCACAGTACTATGTTAAAAACTCGTTTCAGACGTGCTTTTACAGTTAACATGACCAATATGAGGAAAATGTGTTAAAACCTCGAAAACATGAAAATCCATGCTTAGAAAGTTGTTTCATGTCACATATGCTCGAAGGCACTCATTTCACTCAAAATCACTGTTCCTTGCTAAAAGTTTGCTTTATGCTCTGAAAAGGCGCTGGGAACAGGTTGAAGGCTGTAGGAAAGCTGTTTTCTTGCACTCAGAGACACAAAGTGTGTTTTATCTCTCTGAACAAGTGCATATCACAGTACTATGTTAAAAACTCGTTTCAGACGTGCTTTTACAGTTAACATGACCAATATGAGGAAAATGTGTTAAAACCTCGAAAACATGAAAATCCATGCTTAGAAAGTTGTTTCATGTCACATATGCTCGAAGGCACTCATGTCACTCAAAATCACTGTTCCTTGTCAAAAGTTTGCTTTATGTGCTGAAAAGGCGTTAGGAACAGGTTGAAGGCGCTCCTGCTGTAGGAAAGCTGTTTTCATGCACGCAGTGACACAAAGTGTGTTTTCCCACTCTGAACAAGTGCATGTTGACCAGTACTATGTTGAAAACTCGTTTCAGACAGTGAAAATGACCAATATGAGGAAAATGTGTTAAAAGCTCGAAAACATGAAAATCCATACTTAGAAAGTTGTTTCATGTCACATATGCTCGAAGGCACTCATTTCACTGAAAATTACTGTTCCTTGTTAAATGTTTGCTTTATGCGCTGAAAATGCGTTAGGAACAGGTTGAAGGCGCTCCTGCTGTAGGAAAGCTGTTTTCTTGCACTCAGAGACACAAAGTGTGTTTTATCTCTCTGAACAAGTGCATATCACAGTACTATGTTAAAAACTCGTTTCAGACGTGCTTTTACAGTTAACATGACCAATATGAGGAAAATGTGTTAAAACCTCGAAAACATGAAAATCCATGCTTAGAAAGTTGTTTCATGTCACATATGCTCGAAGGCACTCATTTCACTGAAAATTACTGTTCCTTGTTAAATGTTTGCTTTATGCGCTGAAAATGCGTTAGGAACAGGTTGAAGGCGCTCCTGCTGTAGGAAAGCTGTTTTCTTGCACTCAGAGACACAAAGTGTGTTTTATCTCTCTGAACAAGTGCATATCACAGTAGTATGTTAAAAACTCGTTTCAGACGTGCTTTTACAGTTAACATGACCAATATGAGGAAAATGTGTTAAAACCTCGAAAACATGAAAATCCATGCTTAGAAAGTTGTTTCATGTCACATATGCTCGAAGGCACTCATGTCACTCAAAATCACTGTTCCTTGTCAAAAGTTTGCTTTATGTGCTGAAAAGGCGTTAGGAACAGGTTGAAGGCGCTCCTGCTGTAGGAAAGCTGTTTTCATGCACTCAGTGACACAAAGTGTGTTTTCCCACTCTGAACAAGTGCATGTTGATCAGTACTATGTTGAAAATTCGTTTCAGACAGTTAAAATGACCAATATGAGGAAAATGTGTTAAAAGCTCGAAAACATGAAAATCCATACTTAGAAAGTGGTTTCATGTCACATATGCTCGAAGGCACTCATTTCACTGAAAATTACTGTTCCTTGTTAAATGTTTGCTTTATGCGCTGAAAATGCGATAGGAACAGGTTGAAGGCGCTCCTGCTGTAGGAAAGCTGTTTTCTTGCACTCAGAGAGACAAAGTGTGTTTTATCTCTCTGAACAAGTGCATATCACAGTACTATGTTAAAAACTCGTTTAAGACGTGCTTTTACAGTTAACATGACCAATATGAGGAAAATGTGTTAAAAGCTCGAAAACATGAAAATCCATACTTAGAAAGTTGTTTCATGTCACATATGCTCGAAGGCACTCATTTCACTGAAAATTACTGTTCCTTATTAAATGTTTGCTTTATGCGCTGAAAATGCGATAGGAACATGTTGAAGGCGCTCCTGCTGTAGGAAAGCTGTTTTCTTGCACTCAGAGACACAAAGTGTGTTTTATCTCTCTGAACAAGTGCATATCACATATTGGTCGTTTCAGACGTGCTTTTACAGTTAACATGACCAATATGATTAAAATGTGTTAAAAGCTCGAAAACATGAAAATCCATGCTTAGAAAGTTGTTTCATGTCACATATGATCGAATGCACTCATTTCACTCAAAATCACTGTTCCTTGCTAAAAGTTTGCTTTATGCTCTGAAAAGGCGCTAGGAACAGGTTGAAGGCTGTAGGAAAGCTGTTTTCTTGCACTCAGAGACACAAAGTGTGTTTTATCTCTCTGAACAAGTGCATATCACAGTACTATGTTAAAAACTCGTTTCAGACGTGCTTTTACAGTTAACATGACCAATATGAGGAAAATGTGTTAAAAGCTCGAAAACATGAAAATCCATACTTAGAAAGTTGTTTCATGTCACATATGCTCGAAGGCACTCATTTCACTGAAAATTACTGTTCCTTGTTAAATGTTTGCTTTATGCGCTGAAAATGCGATAGGAACAGGTTGAAGGCGCTCCTGCTGTAGGAAAGCTGTTTTCATGCACTCAGTGACACAAAGTGTGTTTTCCCACTCTGAACAAGTGCATGTTGACCAGTACTATGTTGAAAACTCGTTTCAGACGTGCTTTTACAGTTAACATGACCAATATGAGGAAAATGTGTTAAAAGCTCGAAAACATGAAAATCCATACTTAGAAAGTTGTTTCATGTCACATATGCTCGAAGGCACTCATTTCACTGAAAATTACTGTTCCTTGTTAAATGTTTGCTTTATGCGCTGAAAATGCGTTAGGAACAGGTTGAAGGCGCTCCTGCTGTAGGAAAGCTGTTTTCTTGCACTCAGAGACACAAAGTGTGTTTTATCTCTCTGAACAAGTGCATATCACAGTACTATGTTAAAAACTCGTTTCAGACGTGCATTTACAGTTAACATGACCAATATGAGGAAAATGTGTTAAAACCTCGAAAACATGAAAATCCATGCTTAGAAAGTTGTTTCATGTCACATATGCTCGAAGGCACTCATGTCACTCAAAATCACTGTTCCTTGTCAAAAGTTTGCTTTATGTGCTGAAAAGGCGTTAGGAACAGGTTGAAGGCGCTCCTGCTGTAGGAAAGCTGTTTTCATGCACTCAGTGACACAAAGTGTGTTTTCCCACTCTGAACAAGTGCATGTTGACCAGTACTATGTTAAAAACTCGTTTCAGACGTGCTTTTACAGTTAACATGACCAATATGAGGAAAATGTGTTAAAAGCTCGAAAACATGAAAATCCATACTTAGAAAGTTGTTTCATGTCACATATGCTAGAAGGCACTCATTTCACTGAAAATTACTGTTCCTTGTTAAATGTTTGCTTTATGCGCTGAAAATGCGATAGGAACAGGTTGAAGGCGCACCTGCTGTAGGACAGCTGTTTTCTTGCACTCAGAGACACAAAGTGTGTTTTATCTCTCTGAACAAGTGCATATCACAGTACTATGTTAAAAACTCGTTTCAGACGTGCTTTTACAGTTAACATGACCAATATGATTAAAATGTGTTAAAAGCTCGAAAACATGAAAATCCATGCTTAGAAAGTTGTTTCATGTCACATATGCTCGAATGCACTCATTTCACTCAAAATCACTGTTCCTTGCTAAAAGTTTGCTTTATGCTCTGAAAAGGCGCTGGGAACAGGTTGAAGGCTGTAGGAAAGCTGTTTTCTTGCACTCAGAGACACAAAGTGTGTTTTATCTCTCTGAACAAGTGCATATCACAGTACTATGTTAAAAACTCGTTTCAGACGTGCTTTTACAGTTAACATGTCCAATATGAGGAAAATGTGTTAAAAGCTCGAAAACATGAAAATCCATACTTAGAAAGTTGTTTCATGTCACATATGCTCGAAGGCACTCATTTCACTGAAAATTACTGTTCCTTGTTAAATGTTTGCTTTATGCGCTGAAAATGCGATAGGAACAGGTTGAAGGCGCTCCTGCTGTAGGAAAGCTGTTTTCTTGCACTCAGAGACACAAAGTGTGTTTTATCTCTCTGAACAAGTGCATATCACAGTACTATGTTAAAAACTCGTTTCAGACGTGCTTTTACAGTTAACATGACCAATGTGAGGAAAATGTGTTAAAAGCTCGAAAACATGAAAATCCATGCTTAGAAAGTTGTTTCATGTCACATATGCTCGAAGGCACTCATTTGACTGAAAATTACTGTTCCTTGTTAAATGTTTGCTTTATGCGCTGAAAATGCGTTAGGAACAGGTTGAAGGCGCTCCTGCAGTAGGAAAGCTGTTTTCTTGCACTCAGAGACACAAAGTGTGTTTTATCTCTCTGAACAAGTGCATATCACAGTACTATGTTAAAAACTCGTTTCAGACGTGCTTTTACAGTTAACATGACCAATATGAGGAAAATGTGTTAAAAGCTCGAAAACATGAAAATCCATGCTTAGAAAGTTGTTTCATGTCACATATGCTCGAAGGCACTCATTTCACTGAAAATTACTGTTCCTTGGTAAATGTTTGCTTTATGCGCTGAAAATGCGTTAGGAACAGGTTGAAGGCGCTCCTGCTGTAGGAAAGCTGTTTTCTTGCACTCAGAGACACAAAGTGTGTTTCATCTCTCTGAACAAGTGCATATCACAGTACTATGTTAAAAACTCGTTTCAGACGTGCTTTTACAGTTAACATGACCAATATGAGGAAAATGTGTTAAAAGCTCGAAAACATGAAAATCCATGCTTAGAAAGTTGTTTCATGTCACATATGCTCGAAGGCACTCATTTCACTGAAAATTACTGTTCCTTGTTAAATGTTTGCTTTATGCGCTGAAAATGCGTTAGGAACAGGTTGAAGGCGCTCCTGCAGTAGGAAAGCTGTTTTCTTGGACTCAGAGACACAAAGTGTGTTTTATATCTCTGAACAAGTGCATATCACAGTACTATGTTAAAAACTCGTTTCAGACGTGCTTTTACAGTTAACATGACCAATATGATTAAAATGTGTTCAAAGCTCGAAAACATGAAAATCCATGCTTAGAAAGTTGTTTCATGTCACATATGCTCGAAGGCACTCATTTCACTGAAAATTACTGTTCCTTGTTAAATGTTTGCTTTATGCGCTGAAAATGCGTTAGGAACAGGTTGAAGGCGCTCCTGCTGTAGGAAAGCTGTTTTCTTGCACTCAGAGACACAAAGTGTGTTTTATCTCTCTGAACAAGTGCATATCACAGTACTATGTTAAAAACTCGTTTCAGACGTGCTTTTACAGTTAACATGACCAATATGAGGAAAATGTGTTAAAAGCTCAAAAACATGAAAATCCATGCTTAGAAAGTTGTTTCATGTCACATATGCTCGAAGGCACTCATTTCACTGAAAATTACTGTTCCTTGTTAAATGTTTGCTTTATGCGCTGAAAATGCGTTAGGAACAGGTTGAAGGCGCTCCTGCAGTAGGAAAGCTGTTTTCTTGGACTCAGAGACACAAAGTGTGTTTTATATCTCTGAACAAGTGCATATCACAGTACTATGTTAAAAACTCGTTTCAGACGTGCTTTTACAGTGAACATGACCAATATGAGGAAAATGTGTTAAAAGCTCAAAAACATGAAAATCCATGCTTAGAAAGTTGTTTCATGTCACATATGCTCGAAGGCACTCATTTCACTGAAAATTACTGTTCCTTGTTAAATGTTTGCTTTATGCGCTGAAAATGCGTTAGGAACAGGTTGAAGGCGGTCCTGCAGTAGGAAAGCTGTTTTCTTGGACTCAGAGACACAAAGTGTGTTTTATATCTCTGAACAAGTGCATATCACAGTACTATGTTAAAAACTCGTTTCAGACGTGCTTTTACAGTTAACATGACCAATATGATTAAAATGTGTTCAAAGCTCGAAAACATGAAAATCCATGCTTAGAAAGTTGTTTCATGTCACATATGCTCGAAGGCACTCATTTGACTGAAAATTACTGTTCCTTGTTAAATGTTTGCTTTATGCGCTGAAAATGCGTTAGGAACAGGTTGAAGGCGCTCCTGCTGTAGGAAAGCTGTTTTCTTGCACTCAGAGACACAAAGTGTGTTTTATCTCTCTGAACAAGTGCATATCACAGTACTATGTTAAAAACTCGTTTCAGACGTGCTTTTACAGTTAACATGACCAATATGAGGAAAATGTGTTAAAACCTCGAAAACATGAAAATCCATGCGTAGAAAGTTGTTTCATGTCACATATGCTCGAAGGCACTCATGTCACTGAAAATCACTGTTCCTTGTCAAAAGTTTGCTTTATGTGCTGAAAAGGCGTTAGGAACAGGTTGAAGGCGCTCCTGCTGTAGGAAAGCTGTTTTCTTGCACTCAGTGACACAAAGTGTGTTTTATCTCTCTGAACAAGTGCATATCACAGTACTATTTTAAAAACTCGTTTCAGACGTGCTTTTACAGTTAACATGACCAATGTGAGGAAAATGTGTTAAAAGCTCGAAAACATGAAAATCCATGCTTAGAAAGTTGTTTCATGTCACATATGCTCGAAGGCACTCATTTGACTGAAAATTACTGTTCCTTGTTAAATGTTTGCTTTATGCGCTGAAAATGCGTTAGGAACAGGTTGAAGGCGCTCCTGCAGTAGGAAAGCTGTTTTCTTGCACTCAGAGACACAAAGTGTGTTTTATCTCTCTGAACAAGTGCATATCACAGTACTATGTTAAAAACTCGTTTCAGACGTGCTTTTACAGTTAACATGACCAATATGAGGAAAATGTGTTAAAAGCTCGAAAACATGAAAATCCATGCTTAGAAAGTTGTTTCATGTCACATATGCTCGAAGGCACTCATTTCACTGAAAATTACTGTTCCTTGTTAAATGTTTGCTTTATGCGCTGAAAATGCGTTAGGAACAGGTTGAAGGCGCTCCTGCTGTAGGAAAGCTGTTTTCTTGCACTCAGAGACACAAAGTGTGTTTCATCTCTCTGAACAAGTGCATATCACAGTACTATGTTAAAAACTCGTTTCAGACGTGCTTTTACAGTTAACATGACCAATATGAGGAAAATGTGTTAAAAGCTCGAAAACATGAAAATCCATGCTTAGAAAGTTGTTTCATGTCACATATGCTTGAAGGCACTCATTTCACTGAAAATTACTGTTCCTTGTTAAATGTTTGCTTTATGCGCTGAAAATGCGTTAGGAACAGGTTGAAGGCGCTCCTGCAGTAGGAAAGCTGTTTTCTTGGACTCAGAGACACAAAGTGTGTTTTATATCTCTGAACAAGTGCATATCACAGTACTATGTTAAAAACTCGTTTCAGACGTGCTTTTACAGTTAACATGACCAATATGATTAAAATGTGTTCAAAGCTCGAAAACATGAAAATCCATGCTTAGAAAGTTGTTTCATGTCACATATGCTCGAAGGCACTCATTTGACTGAAAATTACTGTTCATTGTTAAATGTTTGCTTTATGCGCTGAAAATGCGTTAGGAACAGGTTGAAGGCGCTCCTGCTGTAGGAAAGCTGTTTTCTTGCACTCAGAGACACAAAGTGTGTTTCATCTCTCTGAACAAGTGCATATCACAGTACTATGTTAAAAACTCGTTTCAGACGTGCTTTTACAGTTAACATGACCAATATGAGGAAAATGTGTTAAAAGCTCGAAAACATGAAAATCCATGCTTAGAAAGTTGTTTCATGTCACATATGCTCGAAGGCACTCATTTCACTGAAAATTACTGTTCCTTGTTAAATGTTTGCTTTATGCGCTGAAAATGCGTTAGGAACAGGTTGAAGGCGCTCCTGCTGTAGGAAAGCTGTTTTCTTGCACTCAGAGACACAAAGTGTGTTTTATCTCTCTGAACAAGTGCATATCACAGTACTATGTTAAAAACTCGTTTCAGACGTGCTTTTACAGTTAACATGACCAATATGAGGAAAATGTGTTAAAAGCTCGAAAACATGAAAATCCATGCTTAGAAAGTTGTTTCATGTCACATATGCTCGAAGGCACTCATTTCACTGAAAATTACTGTTCCTTGTTAAATGTTTGCTTTATGCGCTGAAAATGCGTTAGGAACAGGTTGAAGAGGCTCCTGCTGTAGGAAAGCTGTTTTCTTGCACTCAGAGACACAAAGTGTGTTTTATCTCTCTGAACAAGTGCATATCACAGTACTATGTTAAAAACTCGTTTCAGACGTGCTTTTACAGTTAACATGACCAATATGATTAAAATGTGTTAAAAGCTCGAAAACATGAAAATCCATGCTTAGAAAGTTGTTTCATGTCACATATGCTCGAAGGCACTCATTTCACTGAAAATTACTGTTCCTTGTTAAATGTTTGCTTTATGCGCTGAAAATGCGTTAGGAACAGGTTGAAGGCGCTCCTGCAGTAGGAAAGCTGTTTTCTTGCACTCAGAGACACAAAGTGTGTTTTATCTCTCTGAACAAGTGCATATCACAGTACTATGTTAAAAACTCGTTTCAGACGTGCTTTTACAGTTAACATGACCAATATGAGGAAAATGTGTTAAAAGCTCGAAAACATGAAAATCCATGCTTAGAAAGTTGTTTCATGTCACATATGCTCGAAGGCACTCATTTCACTGAAAATTACTGTTCCTTGTTAAATGTTTGCTTTATGCGCTGAAAATGCGTTAGGAACAGGTTGAATGCGCTCCTGCAGTAGGAAAGCTGTTTTCTTGCACTCAGAGACACAAAGTGTGTTTTATCTCTCTGAACAAGTGCATATCACAGTACTATGTTAAAAACTCGTTTCAGACGTGCTTTTACAGTTAACATGACCAATATGAGGAAAATGTGTTAAAAGCTCGAAAACATGAAAATCCATGCTTAGAAAATTGTTTCATGTCACATATGCTCGAAGGCACTCATTTGACTGAAAATTACTGTTCCTTGTTAAATGTTTGCTTTATGCGCTGAAAATGCGTTAGGAATAGGTTGAAGGCGCTCCTGCAGTAGGAAAGCTGTTTTCTTGCACTCAGAGACACAAAGTGTGTTTTATCTCTCTGAACAAGTGCATATCACAGTACTATGTTAAAAACTCGTTTCAGACGTGCTTTTACAGTTAACATGACCAATATGAGGAAAATGTGTTAAAAGCTCGAAAACATGAAAATCCATGCTTAGAAAGTTGTTTCATGTCACATATGCTCGAAGGCACTCATTTCACTGAAAATTACTGTTCCTTGTTAAATGTTTGCTTTATGCGCTGAAAATGCGTTAGGAACAGGTTGAAGGCGCTCCTGCAGTAGGAAAGCTGTTTTCTTGCACTCAGAGACACAAAGTGTGTTTTATCTCTCTGAACAAGTGCATATCACAGTACTATGTTAAAAACTCGTTTCAGACGTGCTTTTACAGTTAACATGACCAATATGAGGAAAATGTGTTAAAAGCTCGAAAACATGAAAATCCATGCTTAGAAAGTTGTTTCATGTCACATATGCTCGAAGGCACTCATTTCACTGAAAATTACTGTTCCTTGTTAAATGTTTGCTTTATGCGCTGAAAATGCGTTAGGAACAGGTTGAAGGCGCTCCTGCAGTAGGAAAGCTGTTTTCTTGCACTCAGAGACACAAAGTGTGTTTTATCTCTCTGAACAAGTGCATATCACAGTACTATGTTAAAAACTCGTTTCAGACGTGCTTTTACAGTTAACATGACCAATATGAGGAAAATGTGTTAAAAGCTCGAAAACATGAAAATCCATGCTTAGAAAATTGTTTCATGTCACATATGCTCGAAGGCACTCATTTGACTGAAAATTACTGTTCCTTGTTAAATGTTTGCTTTATGCGCTGAAAATGCGTTAGGAACAGGTTGAAGAGGCTCCTGCTGTAGGAAAGCTGTTTTCTTGCACTCAGAGACACAAAGTGTGTTTTATCTCTCTGAACAAGTGCATATCACAGTACTATGTTAAAAACTCGTTTCAGACGTGCTTTTACAGTTAACATGACCAATATGATTAAAATGTGTTCAAAGCTCGAAAACATGAAAATCCATGCTTAGAAAGTTGTTTCATGTCACATATGCTCGAAGGCACTCATTTGACTGAAAATTACTGTTCATTGTTAAATGTTTGCTTTATGCGCTGAAAATGCGTTAGGAACAGGTTGAAGGCGCTCCTGCTGTAGGAAGGCTGTTTTCTTGCACTCAGAGACACAAAGTGTGTTTTATCTCTCTGAACAAGTGCATATCACAGTACTATGTTAAAAACTCGTTTCAGACGTGCTTTTACAGTTAACATGACAAATATGAGGAAAATGCGTTAAAAGCTCGAAAACATGAAAATCCATGCTTAGAAAGTTGTTTCATGTCACATATGCTCGAAGGCACTCATTTCACTGAAAATTACTGTTCCTTGTTAAATGTTTGCTTTATGCGCTGAAAATGCGTTAGGAACAGGTTGAAGGCGCTCCTGCTGTAGGAAAGCTTTTTTCTTGCACTCAGAGACACAAAGTGTGTTTTATCTCCCTGAACAAGTGCATATCACAGTACTATGTTAAAAACTCGTTTCAGACGTGCTTTTACAGTTAACATGACCAATATGAGGAAAATGTGTTAAAAGCTCGAAAACATGAAAATCCATGCTAAGAAAGTTGTTTCATGTCACATATGCTCGAAGGCACTCATTTCACTGAAAATTACTGTTCCTTGTTAAATGTTTGCTTTATGCGCTGAAAATGCGTTAGGAACAGGTTGAAGAGGCTCCTGCTGTAGGAAAGCTGTTTTCTTGCACTCAGAGACACAAAGTGTGTTTTATCTCTCTGAACAAGTGCATATCACAGTACTATGTTAAAAACTCGTTTCAGACGTGCTTTTACAGTTAACATGACCAATATGATTAAAATGTGTTAAAAGCTCGAAAACATGAAAATCCATGCTTAGAAAGTTGTTTCATGTCACATATGCTCGAAGGCACTCATTTCACTGAAAATTACTGTTCCTTGTTAAATGTTTGCTTTATGCGCTGAAAATGCGTTAGGAACAGGTTGAATGCGCTCCTGCAGTAGGAAAGCTGTTTTCTTGCACTCAGAGACACAAAGTGTGTTTTATCTCTCTGAACAAGTGCATATCACAGTACTATGTTAAAAACTCGTTTCAGACGTGCTTTTACAGTTAACATGACCAATATGAGGAAAATGTGTTAAAAGCTCGAAAACATGAAAATCCATGCTTAGAAAGTTGTTTCATGTCACATATGCTCGAATGCACTCATGTCACTCAAAATCACTGTTCCTTGTCAAAAGTTTGCTTTATGAGCTGAAAAGGCGTTAGGAACAGGTTGAAGGCGCTCCTGCTGTATGAAAGCTGTTTTCATGCACTCAGTGACAAAGTGTGTTTTCCCACTCTGAACAAGTGCATGTTGACCAGTACTATGAACAGTACTATGTTGAAAACTCGTTTCAGACAGTTAACATGACCAATATGAGGAAAATGTGTTAAAAGCTCGAAAACATGAAAATCCATGCTTAGAAAGTTGTTTCATGTCACATATGCTCGAAGGCACTCATTTCACTGAAAATACTGTTCCTTGTTAAATGTTTGCTTTATGCGCTGAAAATGCGTTAGGAACAGGTTGAAGGCGCTCCTGCAGTAGGAAAGCTGTTTTCTTGCACTCAGAGACACAAAGTGTGTTTTATCTCTCTGAACAAGTGCATATCACAGTACTATGTTAAAAACTCGTTTCAGACGTGCTTTTACAGTTAACATGACCAATATGAGGAAAATGTGTTAAAAGCTCGAAAACATGAAAATCCATGCTTAGAAAGTTGTTTCATGTCACATATGCTCGAAGGCACTCATTTCACTGAAAATACTGTTCCTTGTTAAATGTTTGCTTTATGCGCTGAAAATGCGTTAGGAACAGGTTGAAGAGGCTCCTGCTGTAGGAAAGCTGTTTTCTTGCACTCAGAGACACAAAGTGTGTTTTATCTCTCTGAACAAGTGCATATCACAGTACTATGTTAAAAACTCGTTTCAGACGTGCTTTTACAGTTAACATGACCAATATGAGGAAAATGTGTTAAAAGCTCGAAAACATGAAAATCCATGCTTAGAAAGTTGTTTCATGTCACATATGCTCGAAGGCACTCATTTCACTGAAAATACTGATCCTTGTTAAATGTTTGCTTTATGCGCTGAAAATGCGTTAGGAACAGGTTGAAGAGGCTCCTGCTGTAGGAAAGCTGTTTTCTTGCACTCAGAGACACAAAGTGTGTTTTATCTCTCTGAACAAGTGCATATCACAGTACTATGTTAAAAACTCGTTTCAGACGTGCTTTTACAGTTAACATGACCAATATGAGGAAAATGTGTTAAAAGCTCGAAAACATGAAAATCCATGCTTAGAAAGTTGTTTCATGTCACATATGCTCGAAGGCACTCATTTCACTGAAAATTACTGTTCCTTGTTAAATGTTTGCTTTATGCGCTGAAAATGCGTTAGGAACAGGTTGAAGGCGCTCCTGCAGTAGGAAAGCTGTTTTCTTGCACTCAGAGACACAAAGTGTGTTTTATCTCTCTGAACAAGTGCATATCACAGTACTATGTTAAAAACTCGTTTCAGACGTGCTTTTACAGTTAACATGACCAATATGAGGAAAATGTGTTAAAACCTCGAAAACATGAAAATCCATGCTTAGAAAGTTGTTTCATGTCACATATGCTCGAAGGCACTCATTTCACTGAAAATACTGTTCCTTGTTAAATGTTTGCTTTATGCGCTGAAAATGCGTTAGGAACAGGTTGAAGAGGCTCCTGCTGTAGGAAAGCTGTTTTCTTGCACTCAGAGACACAAAGTGTGTTTTATCTCTCTGAACAAGTGCATATCACAGTACTATGTTAAAAACTCGTTTCAGACGTGCTTTTACAGTTAACATGACCAATATGAGGAAAATGTGTTAAAAGCTCGAAAACATGAAAATCCATGCTTAGAAAGTTGTTTCATGTCACATATGCTCGAAGGCACTCATTTCACTGAAAATACTGTTCCTTGTTAAATGTTTGCTTTATGCGCTGAAAATGCGTTAGGAACAGGTTGAAGGCGCTCCTGCTGTAGGAAAGCTGTTTTCTTGCACTCAGAGACACAAAGTGTGTTTTATCTCTCTGAACAAGTGCATATCACAGTACTATGTTAAAAACTCGTTTCAGACGTGCTTTTACAGTTAACATGACCAATATGAGGAAAATGTGTTAAAAGCTCGAAAACATGAAAATCCATGCTTAGAAAGTTGTTTCATGTCACATATGCTCGAAGGCACTCATTTCACTGAAAATTACTGTTCCTTGTTAAATGTTTGCTTTATGCGCTGAAAATGCATTAGGAACAGGTTGAAGAGGCTCCTGCTGTAGGAAAGCTGTTTTCTTGCACTCAGAGACACAAAGTGTGTTTTATCTCTCTGAACAAGTGCATATCACAGTACTATGTTAAAAACTCGTTTCAGACGTGCTTTTACAGTTAACATGACCAATATGATTAAAATGTGTTAAAAGCTCGAAAACATGAAAATCCATGCTTAGAAAGTTGTTTCATGTCACATATGCTCGAAGGCACTCATTTCACTGAAAATACTGTTCCTTGTTAAATGTTTGCTTTATGCGCTGAAAATGCGTTAGGAACAGGTTGAAGAGGCTCCTGCTGTGGGAAAGCTGTTTTCTTGCACTCAGAGACACAAAGTGTGTTTTATCTCTCTGAACAAGTGCATATCACAGTACTATGTTAAAAACTCGTTTCAGACGTGCTTTTACAGTTAACATGACCAATATGATTAAAATGTGTTAAAAGCTCGAAAACATGAAAATCCATGCTTAGAAAGTTGTTTCATGTCACATATGCTCGAAGGCACTCATTTGACTGAAAATTACTGTTCCTTGTTAAATGTTTGCTTTATGCGCTGAAAATGCGTTAGGAACAGGTTGAAGGCGCTCCTGCAGTAGGAAAGCTGTTTTCTTGCACTCAGAGACACAAAGTGTGTTTTATCTCTCTGAACAAGTGCATATCACAGTACTATGTTAAAAACTCGTTTCAGACGTGCTTTTACAGTTAACATGACCAATATGAGGAAAATGTGTTAAAAGCTCGAAAACATGAAAATCCATGCTTAGAAAGTTGTTTCATGTCACATATGCTCGAAGGCACTCATTTGACTGAAAATTACTGTTCCTTGTTAAATGTTTGCTTTATGCGCTGAAAATGCGTTAGGAACAGGTTGAAGAGGCTCCTGCTGTAGGAAAGCTGTTTTCTTGCACTCAGAGACACAAAGTGTGTTTTATCTCTCTGAACAAGTGCATATCACAGTACTATGTTAAAAACTCGTTTCAGACGTGCTTTTACAGTTAACATGACCAATATGATTAAAATGTGTTAAAAGCTCGAAAACATGAAAATCCATGCTTAGAAAGTTGTTTCATGTCACATATGCTCGAAGGCACTCATTTGACTGAAAATTACTGTTCCTTGTTAAATGTTTGCTTTATGCGCTGAAAATGCGTTAGGAATAGGTTGAAGGCGCTCCTGCAGTAGGAAAGCTGTTTTCTTGCACTCAGAGACACAAAGTGTGTTTTATCTCTCTGAACAAGTGCATATCACAGTACTATGTTAAAAACTCGTTTCAGACGTGCTTTTACAGTTAACATGACCAATATGAGGAAAATGTGTTAAAAGCTCGAAAACATGAAAATCCATGCTTAGAAAGTTGTTTCATGTCACATATGCTCGAAGGCACTCATTTCACTGAAAATACTGTTCCTTGTTAAATGTTTGCTTTATGCGCTGAAAATGCGTTAGGAACAGGTTGAAGAGGCTCCTGCTGTAGGAAAGCTGTTTTCTTGCACTCAGAGACACAAAGTGTGTTTTATCTCTCTGAACAAGTGCATATCACAGTACTATGTTAAAAACTCGTTTCAGACGTGCTTTTACAGTTAACATGACCAATATGAGGAAAATGTGTTAAAAGCTCGAAAACATGAAAATCCATGCTTAGAAAGTTGTTTCATGTCACATATGCTCGAAGGCACTCATTTCACTGAAAATACTGATCCTTGTTAAATGTTTGCTTTATGCGCTGAAAATGCGTTAGGAACAGGTTGAAGAGGCTCCTGCTGTAGGAAAGCTGTTTTCTTGCACTCAGAGACACAAAGTGTGTTTTATCTCTCTGAACAAGTGCATATCACAGTACTATGTTAAAAACTCGTTTAAGACGTGCTTTTACAGTTAACATGACCAATATGAGGAAAATGTGTTAAAAGCTCGAAAACATGAAAATCCATGCTTAGAAAGTTGTTTCATGTCACATATGCTCGAAGGCACTCATTTCACTGAAAATTACTGTTCCTTGTTAAATGTTTGCTTTATGCGCTGAAAATGCGTTAGGAACAGGTTGAAGGCACTCCTGCTGTAGGAAAGCTGTTTTCTTGCACTCAGAGACACAAAGTGTGTTTTATCTCTCTGAACAAGTGCATATCACAGTACTATGTTAAAAACTCGTTTCAGACGTGCTTTTACAGTTAACATGACCAATATGATTAAAATGTGTTAAAAGCTCGAAAACATGAAAATCCATGCTTAGAAAGTTGTTTCATGTCACATATGCTCGAAGGCACTCATTTCACTGAAAATACTGTTCCTTGTTAAATGTTTGCTTTATGCGCTGAAAATGCGTTAGGAACAGGTTGAAGAGGCTCCTGCTGTAGGAAAGCTGTTTTCTTGCACTCAGAGACACAAAGTGTGTTTTATCTCTCTGAACAAGTGCATATCACAGTACTATGTTAAAAACTCGTTTCAGACGTGCTTTTACAGTTAACATGACCAATATGATTAAAATGTGTTAAAAGCTCGAAAACATGAAAATCCATGCTTAGAAAGTTGTTTCATGTCACATATGCTCGAAGGCACTCATTTCACTGAAAATACTGTTCCTTGTTAAATGTTTGCTTTATGCGCTGAAAATGCGTTAGGAACAGGTTGAAGAGGCTCCTGCTGTAGGAAAGCTGTTTTCTTGCACTCAGAGACACAAAGTGTGTTTTATCTCTCTGAACAAGTGCATATCACAGTACTATGTTAAAAACTCGTTTCAGACGTGCTTTTACAGTTAACATGACCAATATGAGGAAAATGTGTTAAAAGCTCGAAAACATGAAAATCCATGCTTAGAAAGTTGTTTCATGTCACATATGCTCGAAGGCACTCATTTCACTGAAAATTACTGTTCCTTGTTAAATGTTTGCTTTATGCGCTGAAAATGCGTTAGGAACAGGTTGAAGGCGCTCCTGCTGTAGGAAAGCTGTTTTCTTGCACTCAGAGACACAAAGTGTGTTTTATCTCTCTGAACAAGTGCATATCACAGTACTATGTTAAAAACTCGTTTCAGACGTGCTTTTACAGTTAACATGACCAATATGAGGAAAATGTGTTAAAAGCTCGAAAACATGAAAATCCATGCTTAGAAAGTTGTTTCATGTCACATATGCTCGAAGGCACTCATTTCACTGAAAATTACTGTTCCTTGTTAAATGTTTGCTTTATGCGCTGAAAATGCGTTAGGAACAGGTTGAAGAGGCTCCTGCTGTAGGAAAGCTGTTTTCTTGCACTCAGAGACACAAAGTGTGTTTTATCTCTCTGAACAAGTGCATATCACAGTACTATGTTAAAAACTCGTTTCAGACGTGCTTTTACAGTTAACATGACCAATATGATTAAAATGTGTTAAAAGCTCGAAAACATGAAAATCCATGCTTAGAAAGTTGTTTCATGTCACATATGCTCGAAGGCACTCATTTCACTGAAAATACTGTTCCTTGTTAAATGTTTGCTTTATGCGCTGAAAATGCGTTAGGAACAGGTTGAAGAGGCTCCTGCTGTAGGAAAGCTGTTTTCTTGCACTCAGAGACACAAAGTGTGTTTTATCTCTCTGAACAAGTGCATATCACAGTACTATGTTAAAAACTCGTTTCAGACGTGCTTTTACAGTTAACATGACCAATATGATTAAAATGTGTTAAAAGCTCGAAAACATGAAAATCCATGCTTAGAAAGTTGTTTCATGTCACATATGCTCGAAGGCACTCATTTCACTGAAAATACTGTTCCTTGTTAAATGTTTGCTTTATGCGCTGAAAATGCGTTAGGAACAGGTTGAAGAGGCTCCTGCTGTAGGAAAGCTGTTTTCTTGCACTCAGAGACACAAAGTGTGTTTTATCTCTCTGAACAAGTGCATATCACAGTACTATGTTAAAAACTCGTTTCAGACGTGCTTCTACAGTTAACATGACCAATATGATTAAAATGTGTTAAAAGCTCGAAAACATGAAAATCCATGCTTAGAAAGTTGTTTCATGTCACATATGCTCGAAGGCACTCATTTGACTGAAAATTACTGTTCCTTGTTAAATGTTTGCTTTATGCGCTGAAAATGCGTTAGGAATAGGTTGAAGGCGCTCCTGCAGTAGGAAAGCTGTTTTCTTGCACTCAGAGACACAAAGTGTGTTTTATCTCTCTGAACAAGTGCATATCACAGTACTATGTTAAAAACTCGTTTCAGACGTGCTTTTACAGTTAACATGACCAATATGAGGAAAATGTGTTAAAAGCTCGAAAACATGAAAATCCATGCTTAGAAAGTTGTTTCATGTCACATATGCTCGAAGGCACTCATTTCACTGAAAATACTGTTCCTTGTTAAATGTTTGCTTTATGCGCTGAAAATGCGTTAGGAACAGGTTGAAGAGGCTCCTGCTGTAGGAAAGCTGTTTTCTTGCACTCAGAGACACAAAGTGTGTTTTATCTCTCTGAACAAGTGCATATCACAGTACTATGTTAAAAACTCGTTTCAGACGTGCTTTTACAGTTAACATGACCAATATGATTAAAATGTGTTAAAAGCTCGAAAACATGAAAATCCATGCTTAGAAAGTTGTTTCATGTCACATATGCTCGAAGGCACTCATTTCACTGAAAATTACTGTTCCTTGTTAAATGTTTGCTTTATGCGCTGAAAATGCGTTAGGAACAGGTTGAAGGCGCTCCTGCTGTAGGAAAGCTGTTTTCTTGCACTCAGAGACACAAAGTGTGTTTTATCTCTCTGAACAAGTGCATATCACAGTACTATGTTAAAAACTCGTTTCAGACGTGCTTTTACAGTTAACATGACCAATATGAGGAAAATGTGTTAAAAGCTCGAAAACATGAAAATCCATGCTTAGAAATTTGTTTCATGTCACATATGCTCGAAGGCACTCATTTCACTGAAAATTACTGTTCCTTGTTAAATGTTTGCTTTATGCGCTGAAAATGCATTAGGAACATGTTGAAGAGGCTCCTGCTGTAGGAAAGCTGTTTTCTTGCACTCAGAGACACAAAGTGTGTTTTATCTCTCTGAACAAGTGCATATCACAGTACTATGTTAAAAACTCGTTTCAGACGTGCTTTTACAGTTAACATGACCAATATGATTAAAATGTGTTAAAAGCTCGAAAACATGAAAATCCATGCTTAGAAAGTTGTTTCATGTCACATATGCTCGAAGGCACTCATTTCACTGAAAATACTGTTCCTTGTTAAATGTTTGCTTTATGCGCTGAAAATGCGTTAGGAACAGGTTGAAGAGGCTCCTGCTGTAGGAAAGCTGTTTTCTTGCACTCAGAGACACAAAGTGTGTTTTATCTCTCTGAAAAAGTGCATATCACAGTACTATGTTAAAAACTCGTTTCAGACGTGCTTTTACAGTTAACATGACCAATATGAGGAAAATGTGTTAAAAGCTCGAAAACATGAAAATCCATGCTTAGAAAGTTGTTTCATGTCACATATGCTCGAAGGCACTCATTTCACTGAAAATACTGTTCCTTGTTAAATGTTTGCTTTATGCGCTGAAAATGCGTTAGGAACAGGTTGAAGAGGCTCCTGCTGTAGGAAAGCTGTTTTCTTGCACTCAGAGACACAAAGTGTGTTTTATCTCTCTGAACAAGTGCATATCACAGTACTATGTTAAAAACTCGTTTCAGACGTGCTTTTACAGTTAACATGACCAATATGAGGAAAATGTGTTAAAAGCTCGAAAACATGAAAATCCATGCTTAGAAAGTTGTTTCATGTCACATATGCTCGAAGGCACTCATTTGACTGAAAATTACTGTTCCTTGTTAAATGTTTGCTTTATGCGCTGAAAATGCGTTAGGAACAGGTTGAAGGCGCTCCTGCAGTAGGAAAGCTGTTTTCTTGCACTCAGAGACACAAAGTGTGTTTTATCTCTCTGAACAAGTGCATATCACAGTACTATGTTAAAAACTCGTTTCAGACGTGCTTTTACAGTTAACATGACCAATATGAGGAAAATGTGTTAAAAGCTCGAAAACATGAAAATCCATGCTTAGAAAGTTGTTTCATGTCACATATGCTCGAAGGCACTCATTTGACTGAAAATTACTGTTCCTTGTTAAATGTTTGCTTTATGCGCTGAAAATGCGTTAGGAACAGGTTGAAGGCGCTCCTGCAGTAGGAAAGCTGTTTTCTTGCACTCAGAGACACAAAGTGTGTTTTATCTCTCTGAACAAGTGCATATCACAGTACTATGTTAAAAACTCGTTTCAGCCGTGCTTTTACAGTTAACATGACCAATATGAGGAAAATGTGTTAAAAGCTCGAAAACATGAAAATCCATGCTTAGAAAATTGTTTCATGTCACATATGCTCGAAGGCACTCATTTGACTGAAAATTACTGTTCCTTGTTAAACGTTTGCTTTATGCGCTGAAAATGCGTTAGGAATAGGTTGAAGGCGCTCCTGCAGTAGGAAAGCTGTTTTCTTGCACTCTGAGACACAAAGTGTGTTTTATCTCTCTGAACAAGTGCATATCACAGTACTATGTTAAAAACTCGTTTCAGACGTGCTTTTACAGTTAACATGACCAATATGAGGAAAATGTGTTAAAAGCTCGAAAACATGAAAATCCATGCTTAGAAAGTTGTTTCATGTCACATATGCTCGAAGGCACTCATTTGACTGAAAATTACTGTTCCTTGTTAAATGTTTGCTTTATGCGCTGAAAATGCGTTAGGAACAGGTTGAAGAGGCTCCTGCTGTAGGAAAGCTGTTTTTTTGCACTCAGAGACACAAAGTGTGTTTTATCTCTCTGAACAAGTGCATATCACAGTACTATGTTAAAAACTCGTTTCAGACGTGCTTTAACAGTTAACATGACCAATATGATTAAAATGTGTTAAAAGCTCGAAAACATGAAAATCCATGCTTAGAAAGTTGTTTCATGTCACATATGCTCGAAGGCACTCATTTGACTGAAAATTACTGTTCCTTGTTAAATGTTTGCTTTATGCGCTGAAAATGCGTTAGGAATAGGTTGAAGGCGCTCCTGCAGTAGGAAAGCTGTTTTCTTGCACTCTGAGACACAAAGTGTGTTTTATCTCTCTGAACAAGTGCATATCACAGTACTATGTTAAAAACTCGTTTCAGACGTGCTTTTACAGTTAACATGACCAATATGAGGAAAATGTGTTAAAAGCTCGAAAACATGAAAATCCATGCTTAGAAAGTTGTTTCATGTCACATATGCTCGAAGGCACTCATTTCACTGAAAATACTGTTCCTTGTTAAATGTTTGCTTTATGCGCTGAAAATGCGTTAGGAACAGGTTGAAGAGGCTCCTGCTGTAGGAAAGCTGTTTTCTTGCACTCAGAGACACAAAGTGTGTTTTATCTCTCTGAACAAGTGCATATCACAGTACTATGTTAAAAACTCGTTTCAGACGTGCTTTTACAGTTAACATGACCAATATGAGGAAAATGTGTTAAAAGCTCGAAAACATGAAAATCCATGCTTAGAAAGTTGTTTCATGTCACATATGCTCGAAGGCACTCATTTCACTGAAAATACTGTTCCTTGTTAAATGTTTGCTTTATGCGCTGAAAATGCGTTAGGAACAGGTTGAAGAGGCTCCTGCTGTAGGAAAGCTGTTTTCTTGCACTCAGAGACACAAAGTGTGTTTTATCTCTCTGAACAAGTGCATATCACAGTACTATGTTAAAAACTCGTTTCAGACGTGCTTTTACAGTTAACATGACCAATATGAGGAAAATGTGTTAAAAGCTCGAAAACATGAAAATCCATGCTTAGAAAGTTGTTTCATGTCACATATGCTCGAAGGCACTCATTTCACTGAAAATACTGTTCCTTGTTAAATGTTTGCTTTATGCGCTGAAAATGCGTTAGGAACAGGTTGAAGAGGCTCCTGCTGTAGGAAAGCTGTTTTCTTGCACTCAGAGACACAAAGTGTGTTTTATCTCTCTGAACAAGTGCATATCACAGTACTATGTTAAAAACTCGTTTCAGACGTGCTTTTACAGTTAACATGACCAATATGAGGAAAATGTGTTAAAAGCTCGAAAACATGAAAATCCATGCTTAGAAAGTTGTTTCATGTCACATATGCTCGAAGGCACTCATTTCACTGAAAATTACTGTTCCTTGTTAAATGTTTGCTTTATGCGCTGAAAATGCGTTAGGAACAGGTTGAAGAGGCTCCTGCTGTAGGAAAGCTGTTTTCTTGCACTCAGAGACACAAAGTGTGTTTTATCTCTCTGAACAAGTGCATATCACAGTACTATGTTAAAAACTCGTTTCAGACGTGCTTTTACAGTTAACATGACCAATATGATTAAAATGTGTTAAAAGCTCGAAAACATGAAAATCCATGCTTAGAAAGTTGTTTCATGTCACATATGCTCGAAGGCACTCATTTCACTGAAAATACTGTTCCTTGTTAAATGTTTGCTTTATGCGCTGAAAATGCGTTAGGAACAGGTTGAAGAGGCTCCTGCTGTAGGAAAGCTGTTTTCTTGCACTCAGAGACACAAAGTGTGTTTTATCTCTCTGAACAAGTGCATATCACAGTACTATGTTAAAAACTCGTTTCAGACGTGCTTTTACAGTTAACATGACCAATATGATTAAAATGTGTTAAAAGCTCGAAAACATGAAAATCCATGCTTAGAAAGTTGTTTCATGTCACATATGCTCGAAGGCACTCATTTCACTGAAAATACTGTTCCTTGTTAAATGTTTGCTTTATGCGCTGAAAATGCGTTAGGAACAGGTTGAAGAGGCTCCTGCTGTAGGAAAGCTGTTTTCTTGCACTCAGAGACACAAAGTGTGTTTTATCTCTCTGAACAAGTGCATATCACAGTACTATGTTAAAAACTCGTTTCAGACGTGCTTTTACAGTTAACATGACCAATATGATTAAAATGTGTTAAAAGCTCGAAAACATGAAAATCCATGCTTAGAAAGTTGTTTCATGTCACATATGCTCGAAGGCACTCATTTGACTGAAAATTACTGTTCCTTGTTAAATGTTTGCTTTATGCGCTGAAAATGCGTTAGGAATAGGTTGAAGGCGCTCCTGCAGTAGGAAAGCTGTTTTCTTGCACTCAGAGACACAAAGTGTGTTTTATCTCTCTGAACAAGTGCATATCACAGTACTATGTTAAAAACTCGTTTCAGACGTGCTTTTACAGTTAACATGACCAATATGAGGAAAATGTGTTAAAAGCTCGAAAACATGAAAATCCATGCTTAGAAAGTTGTTTCATGTCACATATGCTCGAAGGCACTCATTTCACTGAAAATACTGTTCCTTGTTAAATGTTTGCTTTATGCGCTGAAAATGCGTTAGGAACAGGTTGAAGAGGCTCCTGCTGTAGGAAAGCTGTTTTCTTGCACTCAGAGACACAAAGTGTGTTTTATCTCTCTGAACAAGTGCATATCACAGTACTATGTTAAAAACTCGTTTAAGACGTGCTTTTACAGTTAACATGACCAATATGAGGAAAATGTGTTAAAAGCTCGAAAACATGAAAATCCATGCTTAGAAAGTTGTTTCATGTCACATATGCTCGAAGGCACTCATTTCACTGAAAATTACTGTTCCTTGTTAAATGTTTGCTTTATGCGCTGAAAATGCGTTAGGAACAGGTTGAAGGCACTCCTGCTGTAGGAAAGCTGTTTTCTTGCACTCAGAGACACAAAGTGTGTTTTATCTCTCTGAACAAGTGCATATCACAGTACTATGTTAAAAACTCGTTTCAGACGTGCTTTTACAGTTAACATGACCAATATGATTAAAATGTGTTAAAAGCTCGAAAACATGAAAATCCATGCTTAGAAAGTTGTTTCATGTCACATATGCTCGAAGGCACTCATTTCACTGAAAATACTGTTCCTTGTTAAATGTTTGCTTTATGCGCTGAAAATGCGTTAGGAACAGGTTGAAGAGGCTCCTGCTGTAGGAAAGCTGTTTTCTTGCACTCAGAGACACAAAGTGTGTTTTATCTCTCTGAACAAGTGCATATCACAGTACTATGTTAAAAACTCGTTTCAGACGTGCTTTTACAGTTAACATGACCAATATGATTAAAATGTGTTAAAAGCTCGAAAACATGAAAATCCATGCTTAGAAAGTTGTTTCATGTCACATATGCTCGAAGGCACTCATTTCACTGAAAATACTGTTCCTTGTTAAATGTTTGCTTTATGCGCTGAAAATGCGTTAGGAACAGGTTGAAGAGGCTCCTGCTGTAGGAAAGCTGTTTTCTTGCACTCAGAGACACAAAGTGTGTTTTATCTCTCTGAACAAGTGCATATCACAGTACTATGTTAAAAACTCGTTTCAGACGTGCTTTTACAGTTAACATGACCAATATGAGGAAAATGTGTTAAAAGCTCGAAAACATGAAAATCCATGCTTAGAAAGTTGTTTCATGTCACATATGCTCGAAGGCACTCATTTCACTGAAAATTACTGTTCCTTGTTAAATGTTTGCTTTATGCGCTGAAAATGCGTTAGGAACAGGTTGAAGGCGCTCCTGCTGTAGGAAAGCTGTTTTCTTGCACTCAGAGACACAAAGTGTGTTTTATCTCTCTGAACAAGTGCATATCACAGTACTATGTTAAAAACTCGTTTCAGACGTGCTTTTACAGTTAACATGACCAATATGAGGAAAATGTGTTAAAAGCTCGAAAACATGAAAATCCATGCTTAGAAAGTTGTTTCATGTCACATATGCTCGAAGGCACTCATTTCACTGAAAATTACTGTTCCTTGTTAAATGTTTGCTTTATGCGCTGAAAATGCGTTAGGAACAGGTTGAAGAGGCTCCTGCTGTAGGAAAGCTGTTTTCTTGCACTCAGAGACACAAAGTGTGTTTTATCTCTCTGAACAAGTGCATATCACAGTACTATGTTAAAAACTCGTTTCAGACGTGCTTTTACAGTTAACATGACCAATATGATTAAAATGTGTTAAAAGCTCGAAAACATGAAAATCCATGCTTAGAAAGTTGTTTCATGTCACATATGCTCGAAGGCACTCATTTCACTGAAAATACTGTTCCTTGTTAAATGTTTGCTTTATGCGCTGAAAATGCGTTAGGAACAGGTTGAAGAGGCTCCTGCTGTAGGAAAGCTGTTTTCTTGCACTCAGAGACACAAAGTGTGTTTTATCTCTCTGAACAAGTGCATATCACAGTACTATGTTAAAAACTCGTTTCAGACGTGCTTTTACAGTTAACATGACCAATATGATTAAAATGTGTTAAAAGCTCGAAAACATGAAAATCCATGCTTAGAAAGTTGTTTCATGTCACATATGCTCGAAGGCACTCATTTCACTGAAAATACTGTTCCTTGTTAAATGTTTGCTTTATGCGCTGAAAATGCGTTAGGAACAGGTTGAAGAGGCTCCTGCTGTAGGAAAGCTGTTTTCTTGCACTCAGAGACACAAAGTGTGTTTTATCTCTCTGAACAAGTGCATATCACAGTACTATGTTAAAAACTCGTTTCAGACGTGCTTTTACAGTTAACATGACCAATATGATTAAAATGTGTTAAAAGCTCGAAAACATGAAAATCCATGCTTAGAAAGTTGTTTCATGTCACATATGCTCGAAGGCACTCATTTGACTGAAAATTACTGTTCCTTGTTAAATGTTTGCTTTATGCGCTGAAAATGCGTTAGGAATAGGTTGAAGGCGCTCCTGCAGTAGGAAAGCTGTTTTCTTGCACTCAGAGACACAAAGTGTGTTTTATCTCTCTGAACAAGTGCATATCACAGTACTATGTTAAAAACTCGTTTCAGACGTGCTTTTACAGTTAACATGACCAATATGAGGAAAATGTGTTAAAAGCTCGAAAACATGAAAATCCATGCTTAGAAAGTTGTTTCATGTCACATATGCTCGAAGGCACTCATTTCACTGAAAATACTGTTCCTTGTTAAATGTTTGCTTTATGCGCTGAAAATGCGTTAGGAACAGGTTGAAGAGGCTCCTGCTGTAGGAAAGCTGTTTTCTTGCACTCAGAGACACAAAGTGTGTTTTATCTCTCTGAACAAGTGCATATCACAGTACTATGTTAAAAACTCGTTTCAGACGTGCTTTTACAGTTAACATGACCAATATGATTAAAATGTGTTAAAAGCTCGAAAACATGAAAATCCATGCTTAGAAAGTTGTTTCATGTCACATATGCTCGAAGGCACTCATTTCACTGAAAATTACTGTTCCTTGTTAAATGTTTGCTTTATGCGCTGAAAATGCGTTAGGAACAGGTTGAAGGCGCTCCTGCTGTAGGAAAGCTGTTTTCTTGCACTCAGAGACACAAAGTGTGTTTTATCTCTCTGAACAAGTGCATATCACAGTACTATGTTAAAAACTCGTTTCAGACGTGCTTTTACAGTTAACATGACCAATATGAGGAAAATGTGTTAAAAGCTCGAAAACATGAAAATCCATGCTTAGAAAGTTGTTTCATGTCACATATGCTCGAAGGCACTCATTTCACTGAAAATTACTGTTCCTTGTTAAATGTTTGCTTTATGCGCTGAAAATGCATTAGGAACATGTTGAAGAGGCTCCTGCTGTAGGAAAGCTGTTTTCTTGCACTCAGAGACACAAAGTGTGTTTTATCTCTCTGAACAAGTGCATATCACAGTACTATGTTAAAAACTCGTTTCAGACGTGCTTTTACAGTTAACATGACCAATATGATTAAAATGTGTTAAAAGCTCGAAAACATGAAAATCCATGCTTAGAAAGTTGTTTCATGTCACATATGCTCGAAGGCACTCATTTCACTGAAAATACTGTACCTTGTTAAATGTTTGCTTTATGCGCTGAAAATGCGTTAGGAACAGGTTGAAGAGGCTCCTGCTGTAGGAAAGCTGTTTTCTTGCACTCAGAGACACAAAGTGTGTTTTATCTCTCTGAAAAAGTGCATATCACAGTACTATGTTAAAAACTCGTTTCAGACGTGCTTTTACAGTTAACATGACCAATATGAGGAAAATGTGTTAAAAGCTCGAAAACATGAAAATCCATGCTTAGAAAGTTGTTTCATGTCACATATGCTCGAAGGCACTCATTTGACTGAAAATTACTGTTCCTTGTTAAATGTTTGCTTTATGCGCTGAAAATGCGTTAGGAACAGGTTGAAGGCGCTCCTGCAGTAGGAAAGCTGTTTTCTTGCACTCAGAGACACAAAGTGTGTTTTATCTCTCTGAACAAGTGCATATCACAGTACTATGTTAAAAACTCGTTTCAGACGTGCTTTTACAGTTAACATGACCAATATGAGGAAAATGTGTTAAAAGCTCGAAAACATGAAAATCCATGCTTAGAAAGTTGTTTCATGTCACATATGCTCGAAGGCACTCATTTGACTGAAAATTACTGTTCCTTGTTAAATGTTTGCTTTATGCGCTGAAAATGCGTTAGGAACAGGTTGAAGGCGCTCCTGCAGTAGGAAAGCTGTTTTCTTGCACTCAGAGACACAAAGTGTGTTTTATCTCTCTGAACAAGTGCATATCACAGTACTATGTTAAAAACTCGTTTCAGCCGTGCTTTTACAGTTAACATGACCAATATGAGGAAAATGTGTTAAAAGCTCGAAAACATGAAAATCCATGCTTAGAAAATTGTTTCATGTCACATATGCTCGAAGGCACTCATTTGACTGAAAATTACTGTTCCTTGTTAAACGTTTGCTTTATGCGCTGAAAATGCGTTAGGAATAGGTTGAAGGCGCTCCTGCAGTAGGAAAGCTGTTTTCTTGCACTCTGAGACACAAAGTGTGTTTTATCTCTCTGAACAAGTGCATATCACAGTACTATGTTAAAAACTCGTTTCAGACGTGCTTTTACAGTTAACATGACCAATATGAGGAAAATGTGTTAAAAGCTCGAAAACATGAAAATCCATGCTTAGAAAGTTGTTTCATGTCACATATGCTCGAAGGCACTCATTTGACTGAAAATTACTGTTCCTTGTTAAATGTTTGCTTTATGCGCTGAAAATGCGTTAGGAACAGGTTGAAGAGGCTCCTGCTGTAGGAAAGCTGTTTTCTTGCACTCAGAGACACAAAGTGTGTTTTATCTCTCTGAACAAGTGCATATCACAGTACTATGTTAAAAACTCGTTTCAGACGTGCTTTAACAGTTAACATGACCAATATGATTAAAATGTGTTAAAAGCTCGAAAACATGAAAATCCATGCTTAGAAAGTTGTTTCATGTCACATATGCTCGAAGGCACTCATTTGACTGAAAATTACTGTTCCTTGTTAAATGTTTGCTTTATGCGCTGAAAATGCGTTAGGAATAGGTTGAAGGCGCTCCTGCAGTAGGAAAGCTGTTTTCTTGCACTCTGAGACACAAAGTGTGTTTTATCTCTCTGAACAAGTGCATATCACAGTACTATGTTAAAAACTCGTTTCAGACGTGCTTTTACAGTTAACATGACCAATATGAGGAAAATGTGTTAAAAGCTCGAAAACATGAAAATCCATGCTTAGAAAGTTGTTTCATGTCACATATGCTCGAAGGCACTCATTTCACTGAAAATACTGTTCCTTGTTAAATGTTTGCTTTATGCGCTGAAAATGCGTTAGGAACAGGTTGAAGAGGCTCCTGCTGTAGGAAAGCTGTTTTCTTGCACTCAGAGACACAAAGTGTGTTTTATCTCTCTGAACAAGTGCATATCACAGTACTATGTTAAAAACTCGTTTCAGACGTGCTTTTACAGTTAACATGACCAATATGAGGAAAATGTGTTAAAAGCTCGAAAACATGAAAATCCATGCTTAGAAAGTTGTTTCATGTCACATATGCTCGAAGGCACTCATTTCACTGAAAATACTGTTCCTTGTTAAATGTTTGCTTTATGCGCTGAAAATGCGTTAGGAACAGGTTGAAGAGGCTCCTGCTGTAGGAAAGCTGTTTTCTTGCACTCAGAGACACAAAGTGTGTTTTATCTCTCTGAACAAGTGCATATCACAGTACTATGTTAAAAACTCGTTTCAGACGTGCTTTTACAGTTAACATGACCAATATGAGGAAAATGTGTTAAAAGCTCGAAAACATGAAAATCCATGCTTAGAAAGTTGTTTCATGTCACATATGCTCGAAGGCACTCATTTCACTGAAAATACTGTTCCTTGTTAAATGTTTGCTTTATGCGCTGAAAATGCGTTAGGAACAGGTTGAAGAGGCTCCTGCTGTAGGAAAGCTGTTTTCTTGCACTCAGAGACACAAAGTGTGTTTTATCTCTCTGAACAAGTGCATATCACAGTACTATGTTAAAAACTCGTTTCAGACGTGCTTTTACAGTTAACATGACCAATATGAGGAAAATGTGTTAAAAGCTCGAAAACATGAAAATCCATGCTTAGAAAGTTGTTTCATGTCACATATGCTCGAAGGCACTCATTTCACTGAAAATTACTGTTCCTTGTTAAATGTTTGCTTTATGCGCTGAAAATGCGTTAGGAACAGGTTGAAGAGGCTCCTGCTGTAGGAAAGCTGTTTTCTTGCACTCAGAGACACAAAGTGTGTTTTATCTCTCTGAACAAGTGCATATCACAGTACTATGTTAAAAACTCGTTTCAGACGTGCTTTTACAGTTAACATGACCAATATGATTAAAATGTGTTAAAAGCTCGAAAACATGAAAATCCATGCTTAGAAAGTTGTTTCATGTCACATATGCTCGAAGGCACTCATTTCACTGAAAATACTGTTCCTTGTTAAATGTTTGCTTTATGCGCTGAAAATGCGTTAGGAACAGGTTGAAGAGGCTCCTGCTGTAGGAAAGCTGTTTTCTTGCACTCAGAGACACAAAGTGTGTTTTATCTCTCTGAACAAGTGCATATCACAGTACTATGTTAAAAACTCGTTTCAGACGTGCTTTTACAGTTAACATGACCAATATGATTAAAATGTGTTAAAAGCTCGAAAACATGAAAATCCATGCTTAGAAAGTTGTTTCATGTCACATATGCTCGAAGGCACTCATTTCACTGAAAATACTGTTCCTTGTTAAATGTTTGCTTTATGCGCTGAAAATGCGTTAGGAACAGGTTGAAGAGGCTCCTGCTGTAGGAAAGCTGTTTTCTTGCACTCAGAGACACAAAGTGTGTTTTATCTCTCTGAACAAGTGCATATCACAGTACTATGTTAAAAACTCGTTTCAGACGTGCTTTTACAGTTAACATGACCAATATGATTAAAATGTGTTAAAAGCTCGAAAACATGAAAATCCATGCTTAGAAAGTTGTTTCATGTCACATATGCTCGAAGGCACTCATTTGACTGAAAATTACTGTTCCTTGTTAAATGTTTGCTTTATGCGCTGAAAATGCGTTAGGAATAGGTTGAAGGCGCTCCTGCAGTAGGAAAGCTGTTTTCTTGCACTCAGAGACACAAAGTGTGTTTTATCTCTCTGAACAAGTGCATATCACAGTACTATGTTAAAAACTCGTTTCAGACGTGCTTTTACAGTTAACATGACCAATATGAGGAAAATGTGTTAAAAGCTCGAAAACATGAAAATCCATGCTTAGAAAGTTGTTTCATGTCACATATGCTCGAAGGCACTCATTTCACTGAAAATACTGTTCCTTGTTAAATGTTTGCTTTATGCGCTGAAAATGCGTTAGGAACGGGTTGAAGAGGCTCCTGCTGTAGGAAAGCTGTTTTCTTGCACTCAGAGACACAAAGTGTGTTTTATCTCTCTGAACAAGTGCATATCACAGTACTATGTTAAAAACTCGTTTCAGACGTGCTTTTACAGTTAACATGACCAATATGATTAAAATGTGTTAAAAGCTCGAAAACATGAAAATCCATGCTTAGAAAGTTGTTTCATGTCACATATGCTCGAAGGCACTCATTTCACTGAAAATTACTGTTCCTTGTTAAATGTTTGCTTTATGCGCTGAAAATGCGTTAGGAACAGGTTGAAGGCGCTCCTGCTGTAGGAAAGCTGTTTTCTTGCACTCAGAGACACAAAGTGTGTTTTATCTCTCTGAACAAGTGCATATCACAGTACTATGTTAAAAACTCGTTTCAGACGTGCTTTTACAGTTAACATGACCAATATGAGGAAAATGTGTTAAAAGCTCGAAAACATGAAAATCCATGCTTAGAAAGTTGTTTCATGTCACATATGCTCGAAGGCACTCATTTGACTGAAAATTACTGTTCCTTGTTAAATGTTTGCTTTATGCGCTGAAAATGCGTTAGGAACAGGTTGAAGGCGCTCCTGCAGTAGGAAAGCTGTTTTCTTGCACTCAGAGACACAAAGTGTGTTTTATCTCTCTGAACAAGTGCATATCACAGTACTATGTTAAAAACTCGTTTCAGCCGTGCTTTTACAGTTAACATGACCAATATGAGGAAAATGTGTTAAAAGCTCGAAAACATGAAAATCCATGCTTAGAAAATTGTTTCATGTCACATATGCTCGAAGGCACTCATTTGACTGAAAATTACTGTTCCTTGTTAAACGTTTGCTTTATGCGCTGAAAATGCGTTAGGAATAGGTTGAAGGCGCTCCTGCAGTAGGAAAGCTGTTTTCTTGCACTCTGAGACACAAAGTGTGTTTTATCTCTCTGAACAAGTGCATATCACAGTACTATGTTAAAAACTCGTTTCAGACGTGCTTTTACAGTTAACATGACCAATATGAGGAAAATGTGTTAAAAGCTCGAAAACATGAAAATCCATGCTTAGAAAGTTGTTTCATGTCACATATGCTCGAAGGCACTCATTTGACTGAAAATTACTGTTCCTTGTTAAATGTTTGCTTTATGCGCTGAAAATGCGTTAGGAACAGGTTGAAGAGGCTCCTGCTGTAGGAAAGCTGTTTTCTTGCACTCAGAGACACAAAGTGTGTTTTATCTCTCTGAACAAGTGCATATCACAGTACTATGTTAAAAACTCGTTTCAGACGTGCTTTTACAGTTAACATGACCAATATGATTAAAATGTGTTAAAAGCTCGAAAACATGAAAATCCATGCTTAGAAAGTTGTTTCATGTCACATATGCTCGAAGGCACTCATTTCACTGAAAATACTGTTCCTTGTTAAATGTTTGCTTTATGCGCTGAAAATGCGTTAGGAACAGGTTGAAGAGGCTCCTGCTGTAGGAAAGCTGTTTTCTTGCACTCAGAGACACAAAGTGTGTTTTATCTCTCTGAACAAGTGCATATCACAGTACTATGTTAAAAACTCGTTTCAGACGTGCTTTTACAGTTAACATGACCAATATGATTAAAATGTGTTAAAAGCTCGAAAACATGAAAATCCATGCTTAGAAAGTTGTTTCATGTCACATATGCTCGAAGGCACTCATTTGACTGAAAATTACTGTTCCTTGTTAAATGTTTGCTTTATGCGCTGAAAATGCGTTAGGAACAGGTTGAAGGCGCTCCTGCAGTAGGAAAGCTGTTTTCTTGCACTCAGAGACACAAAGTGTGTTTTATCTCTCTGAACAAGTGCATATCACAGTACTATGTTAAAAACTCGTTTCAGACGTGCTTTTACAGTTAACATGACCAATATGAGGAAAATGTGTTAAAAGCTCGAAAACATGAAAATCCATGCTTAGAAAGTTGTTTCATGTCACATATGCTCGAAGGCACTCATTTGACTGAAAATTACTGTTCCTTGTTAAATGTTTGCTTTATGCGCTGAAAATGCGTTAGGAACAGGTTGAAGGCGCTCCTGCAGTAGGAAAGCTGTTTTCTTGCACTCAGAGACACAAAGTGTGTTTTATCTCTCTGAACAAGTGCATATCACAGTACTATGTTAAAAACTCGTTTCAGACGTGCTTTTACAGTTAACATGACCAATATGATTAAAATGTGTTAAAAGCTCGAAAACATGAAAATCCATGCTTAGAAAGTTGTTTCATGTCACATATGCTCGAAGGCACTCATTTCACTGAAAATACTGTTCCTTGTTAAATGTTTGCTTTACGCGCTGAAAATGCGTTAGGAACAGGTTGAAGAGGCTCCTGCTGTAGGAAAGCTGTTTTCTTGCACTCAGAGACACAAAGTGTGTTTTATCTCTCTGAACAAGTGCATATCACAGTACTATGTTAAAAACTCGTTTCAGACGTGCTTTTACAGTTAACATGACCAATATGAGGAAAATGTGTTAAAAGCTCGAAAACATGAAAATCCATGCTTAGAAAGTTGTTTCATGTCACATATGCTCGAAGGCACTCATTTCACTGAAAATACTGTTCCTTGTTAAATGTTTGCTTTATGCGCTGAAAATGCGTTAGGAACAGTTTGAAGAGGCTCCTGCTGTAGGAAAGCTGTTTTCTTGCACTCAGAGACACAAAGTGTGTTTTATCTCTCTGAACAAGTGCATATCACAGTACTATGTTAAAAACTCGTTTCAGACGTGCTTTTACAGTTAACATGACCAATATGAGGAAAATGTGTTAAAAGCTCGAAAACATGAAAATCCATGCTTAGAAAGTTGTTTCATGTCACATATGCTCGAAGGCACTCATTTCACTGAAAATTACTGTTCCTTGTTAAATGTTTGCTTTATGCGCTGAAAATGCGTTAGGAACAGGTTGAAGGCGCTCCTGCTGTAGGAAAGCTGTTTTCTTGCACTCAGAGACACAAAGTGTGTTTTATCTCTCTGAACAAGTGCATATCACAGTACTATGTTAAAAAGTCGTTTCAGACGTGCTTTTACAGTTAACATGACCAATATGATTAAAATGTGTTAAAAGCTCGAAAACATGAAAATCCATGCTTAGAAAGTTGTTTCATGTCACATATGCTCGAAGGCACTCATTTGACTGAAAATTACTGTTCCTTGTTAAATGTTTGCTTTATGCGCTGAAAATGCGTTAGGAATAGGTTGAAGGCGCTCCTGCAGTAGGAAAGCTGTTTTCTTGCACTCAGAGACACAAAGTGTGTTTTATCTCTCTGAACAAGTGCATATCACAGTACTATGTTAAAAACTCGTTTCAGACGTGCTTTTACAGTTAACATGACCAATATGAGGAAAATGTGTTAAAAGCTCGAAAACATGAAAATCCATGCTTAGAAAGTTGTTTCATGTCACATATGCTCGAAGGCACTCATTTCACTGAAAATACTGTTCCTTGTTAAATGTTTGCTTTATGCGCTGAAAATGCGTTAGGAACAGGTTGAAGAGGCTCCTGCTGTAGGAAAGCTGTTTTCTTGCACTCAGAGACACAAAGTGTGTTTTATCTCTCTGAACAAGTGCATATCACAGTACTATGTTAAAAACTCGTTTCAGACGTGCTTTTACAGTTAACATGACCAATATGATTAAAATGTGTTAAAAGCTCGAAAACATGAAAATCCATGCTTAGAAAGTTGTTTCATGTCACATATGCTCGAAGGCACTCATTTCACTGAAAATTACTGTTCCTTGTTAAATGTTTGCTTTATGCGCTGAAAATGCGTTAGGAACAGGTTGAAGGCGCTCCTGCTGTAGGAAAGCTGTTTTCTTGCACTCAGAGACACAAAGTGTGTTTTATCTCTCTGAACAAGTGCATATCACAGTACTATGTTAAAAACTCGTTTCAGACGTGCTTTTACAGTTAACATGACCAATATGAGGAAAATGTGTTAAAAGCTCGAAAACATGAAAATCCATGCTTAGAAAGTTGTTTCATGTCACATATGCTCGAAGGCACTCATTTCACTGAAAATTACTGTTCCTTGTTAAATGTTTGCTTTATGCGCTGAAAATGCATTAGGAACATGTTGAAGAGGCTCCTGCTGTAGGAAAGCTGTTTTCTTGCACTCAGAGACACAAAGTGTGTTTTATCTCTCTGAACAAGTGCATATCACAGTACTATGTTAAAAACTCGTTTCAGACGTGCTTTTACAGTTAACATGACCAATATGATTAAAATGTGTTAAAAGCTCGAAAACATGAAAATCCATGCTTAGAAAGTTGTTTCATGTCACATATGCTCGAAGGCACTCATTTCACTGAAAATACTGTTCCTTGTTAAATGTTTGCTTTATGCGCTGAAAATGCGTTAGGAACAGGTTGAAGAGGCTCCTGCTGTAGGAAAGCTGTTTTCTTGCACTCAGAGACACAAAGTGTGTTTTATCTCTCTGAAAAAGTGCATATCACAGTACTATGTTAAAAACTCGTTTCAGACGTGCTTTTACAGTTAACATGACCAATATGAGGAAAATGTGTTAAAAGCTCGAAAACATGAAAATCCATGCTTAGAAAGTTGTTTCATGTCACATATGCTCGAAGGCACTCATTTCACTGAAAATACTGTTCCTTGTTAAATGTTTGCTTTATGCGCTGAAAATGCGTTAGGAACAGGTTGAAGAGGCTCCTGCTGTAGGAAAGCTGTTTTCTTGCACTCAGAGACACAAAGTGTGTTTTATCTCTCTGAACAAGTGCATATCACAGTACTATGTTAAAAACTCGTTTCAGACGTGCTTTTACAGTTAACATGACCAATATGAGGAAAATGTGTTAAAAGCTCGAAAACATGAAAATCCATGCTTAGAAAGTTGTTTCATGTCACATATGCTCGAAGGCACTCATTTGACTGAAAATTACTGTTCCTTGTTAAATGTTTGCTTTATGCGCTGAAAATGCGTTAGGAACAGGTTGAAGGCGCTCCTGCAGTAGGAAAGCTGTTTTCTTGCACTCAGAGACACAAAGTGTGTTTTATCTCTCTGAACAAGTGCATATCACAGTACTATGTTAAAAACTCGTTTCAGACGTGCTTTTACAGTTAACATGACCAATATGAGGAAAATGTGTTAAAAGCTCGAAAACATGAAAATCCATGCTTAGAAAGTTGTTTCATGTCACATATGCTCGAAGGCACTCATTTGACTGAAAATTACTGTTCCTTGTTAAATGTTTGCTTTATGCGCTGAAAATGCGTTAGGAACAGGTTGAAGGCGCTCCTGCAGTAGGAAAGCTGTTTTCTTGCACTCAGAGACACAAAGTGTGTTTTATCTCTCTGAACAAGTGCATATCACAGTACTATGTTAAAAACTCGTTTCAGCCGTGCTTTTACAGTTAACATGACCAATATGAGGAAAATGTGTTAAAAGCTCGAAAACATGAAAATCCATGCTTAGAAAATTGTTTCATGTCACATATGCTCGAAGGCACTCATTTGACTGAAAATTACTGTTCCTTGTTAAACGTTTGCTTTATGCGCTGAAAATGCGTTAGGAATAGGTTGAAGGCGCTCCTGCAGTAGGAAAGCTGTTTTCTTGCACTCTGAGACACAAAGTGTGTTTTATCTCTCTGAACAAGTGCATATCACAGTACTATGTTAAAAACTCGTTTCAGACGTGCTTTTACAGTTAACATGACCAATATGAGGAAAATGTGTTAAAAGCTCGAAAACATGAAAATCCATGCTTAGAAAGTTGTTTCATGTCACATATGCTCGAAGGCACTCATTTGACTGAAAATTACTGTTCCTTGTTAAATGTTTGCTTTATGCGCTGAAAATGCGTTAGGAACAGGTTGAAGAGGCTCCTGCTGTAGGAAAGCTGTTTTCTTGCACTCAGAGACACAAAGTGTGTTTTATCTCTCTGAACAAGTGCATATCACAGTACTATGTTAAAAACTCGTTTCAGACGTGCTTTTACAGTTAACATGACCAATATGATTAAAATGTGTTAAAAGCTCGAAAACATGAAAATCCATGCTTAGAAAGTTGTTTCATGTCACATATGCTCGAAGGCACTCATTTCACTGAAAATACTGTTCCTTGTTAAATGTTTGCTTTATGCGCTGAAAATGCGTTAGGAACAGGTTGAAGAGGCTCCTGCTGTAGGAAAGCTGTTTTCTTGCACTCAGAGACACAAAGTGTGTTTTATCTCTCTGAACAAGTGCATATCACAGTACTATGTTAAAAACTCGTTTCAGACGTGCTTTTACAGTTAACATGACCAATATGATTAAAATGTGTTAAAAGCTCGAAAACATGAAAATCCATGCTTAGAAAGTTGTTTCATGTCACATATGCTCGAAGGCACTCATTTGACTGAAAATTACTGTTCCTTGTTAAATGTTTGCTTTATGCGCTGAAAATGCGTTAGGAACAGGTTGAAGGCGCTCCTGCAGTAGGAAAGCTGTTTTCTTGCACTCAGAGACACAAAGTGTGTTTTATCTCTCTGAACAAGTGCATATCACAGTACTATGTTAAAAACTCGTTTCAGACGTGCTTTTACAGTTAACATGACCAATATGAGGAAAATGTGTTAAAAGCTCGAAAACATGAAAATCCATGCTTAGAAAGTTGTTTCATGTCACATATGCTCGAAGGCACTCATTTGACTGAAAATTACTGTTCCTTGTTAAATGTTTGCTTTATGCGCTGAAAATGCGTTAGGAACAGGTTGAAGGCGCTCCTGCAGTAGGAAAGCTGTTTTCTTGCACTCAGAGACACAAAGTGTGTTTTATCTCTCTGAACAAGTGCATATCACAGTACTATGTTAAAAACTCGTTTCAGACGTGCTTTTACAGTTAACATGACCAATATGATTAAAATGTGTTAAAAGCTCGAAAACATGAAAATCCATGCTTAGAAAGTTGTTTCATGTCACATATGCTCGAAGGCACTCATTTCACTGAAAATACTGTTCCTTGTTAAATGTTTGCTTTACGCGCTGAAAATGCGTTAGGAACAGGTTGAAGAGGCTCCTGCTGTAGGAAAGCTGTTTTCTTGCACTCAGAGACACAAAGTGTGTTTTATCTCTCTGAACAAGTGCATATCACAGTACTATGTTAAAAACTCGTTTCAGACGTGCTTTTACAGTTAACATGACCAATATGAGGAAAATGTGTTAAAAGCTCGAAAACATGAAAATCCATGCTTAGAAAGTTGTTTCATGTCACATATGCTCGAAGGCACTCATTTCACTGAAAATACTGTTCCTTGTTAAATGTTTGCTTTATGCGCTGAAAATGCGTTAGGAACAGTTTGAAGAGGCTCCTGCTGTAGGAAAGCTGTTTTCTTGCACTCAGAGACACAAAGTGTGTTTTATCTCTCTGAACAAGTGCATATCACAGTACTATGTTAAAAACTCGTTTCAGACGTGCTTTTACAGTTAACATGACCAATATGAGGAAAATGTGTTAAAAGCTCGAAAACATGAAAATCCATGCTTAGAAAGTTGTTTCATGTCACATATGCTCGAAGGCACTCATTTCACTGAAAATTACTGTTCCTTGTTAAATGTTTGCTTTATGCGCTGAAAATGCGTTAGGAACAGGTTGAAGGCGCTCCTGCTGTAGGAAAGCTGTTTTCTTGCACTCAGAGACACAAAGTGTGTTTTATCTCTCTGAACAAGTGCATATCACAGTACTATGTTAAAAAGTCGTTTCAGACGTGCTTTTACAGTTAACATGACCAATATGATTAAAATGTGTTAAAAGCTCGAAAACATGAAAATCCATGCTTAGAAAGTTGTTTCATGTCACATATGCTCGAAGGCACTCATTTGACTGAAAATTACTGTTCCTTGTTAAATGTTTGCTTTATGCGCTGAAAATGCGTTAGGAACAGGTTGAAGGCGCTCCTGCAGTAGGAAAGCTGTTTTCTTGCACTCAGAGACACAAAGTGTGTTTTATCTCTCTGAACAAGTGCATATCACAGTACTATGTTAAAAAGTCGTTTCAGCCGTGCTTTTACAGTTAACATGACCAATATGATTAAAATGTGTTAAAAGCTCGAAAACATGAAAATCCATGCTTAGAAAGTTGTTTCATGTCACATATGCTCGAAGGCACTCATTTGACTGAAAATTACTGTTCCTTGTTAAATGTTTGCTTTATGCGCTGAAAATGCGTTAGGAACAGGTTGAAGGCGCTCCTGCAGTAGGAAAGCTGTTTTCTTGCACTCAGAGACACAAAGTGTGTTTTATCTCTCTGAACAAGTGCATATCACAGTACTATGTTAAAAACTCGTTTCAGCCGTGCTTTTACAGTTAACATGACCAATATGAGGAAAATGTGTTAAAAGCTCGAAAACATGAAAATCCATGCTTAGAAAATTGTTTCATGTCACATATGCTCGAAGGCACTCATTTGACTGAAAATTACTGTTCCTTGTTAAACGTTTGCTTTATGCGCTGAAAATGCGTTAGGAATAGGTTGAAGGCGCTCCTGCAGTAGGAAAGCTGTTTTCTTGCACTCTGAGACACAAAGTGTGTTTTATCTCTCTGAACAAGTGCATATCACAGTTCTATGTTAAAAACTCGTTTCAGACGTGCTTTTAAAGTTAACATGACCAATATGAGGAAAATGTGTTAAAAGCTCGAAAACATGAAAATCCATGCTTAGAAAGTTGTTTCATGTCACATATGCTCGAAGGCACTCATTTGACTGAAAATTACTGTTCCTTGTTAAATGTTTGCTTTATGCGCTGAAAATGCGTTAGGAACAGGTTGAAGAGGCTCCTGCTGTAGGAAAGCTGTTTTCTTGCACTCAGAGACACAAAGTGTGTTTTATCTCTCTGAACAAGTGCATATCACAGTACTATGTTAAAAACTCGTTTCAGACGTGCTTTTACAATTAACATGACCAATATGATTAAAATGTGTTAAAAGCTCGAAAACATGAAAATCCATGCTTAGAAAGTTGTTTCATGTCACATATGCTCGAAGGCACTCATTTCACTGAAAATACTGTTCCTTGTTAAATGTTTGCTTTATGCGCTGAAAATGCGTTAGGAACAGGTTGAAGAGGCTCCTGCTGTAGGAAAGCTGTTTTCTTGCACTCAGAGACACAAAGTGTGTTTTATCTCTCTGAACAAGTGCATATCACAGTACTATGTTAAAAACTCGTTTCAGACGTGCTTTTACAGTTAACATGACCAATATGATTAAAATGTGTTAAAAGCTCGAAAACATGAAAATCCATGCTTAGAAAGTTGTTTCATGTCACATATGCTCGAAGGCACTCATTTGACTGAAAATTACTGTTCCTTGTTAAATGTTTGCTTTATGCGCTGAAAATGCGTTAGGAACAGGTTGAAGGCGCTCCTGCAGTAGGAAAGCTGTTTTCTTGCACTCAGAGACACAAAGTGTGTTTTATCTCTCTGAACAAGTGCATATCACAGTACTATGTTAAAAACTCGTTTCAGACGTGCTTTTACAGTTAACATGACCAATATGAGGAAAATGTGTTAAAAGCTCGAAAACATGAAAATCCATGCTTAGAAAGTTGTTTCATGTCACATATGCTCGAAGGCACTCATTTGACTGAAAATTACTGTTCCTTGTTAAATGTTTGCTTTATGCGCTGAAAATGCGTTAGGAACAGGTTGAAGGCGCTCCTGCAGTAGGAAAGCTGTTTTCTTGCACTCAGAGACACAAAGTGTGTTTTATCTCTCTGAACAAGTGCATATCACAGTACTATGTTAAAAACTCGTTTCAGACGTGCTTTTACAGTTAACATGACCAATATGATTAAAATGTGTTAAAAGCTCGAAAACATGAAAATCCATGCTTAGAAAGTTGTTTCATGTCACATATGCTCGAAGGCACTCATTTCACTGAAAATACTGTTCCTTGTTAAATGTTTGCTTTACGCGCTGAAAATGCGTTAGGAACAGGTTGAAGAGGCTCCTGCTGTAGGAAAGCTGTTTTCTTGCACTCAGAGACACAAAGTGTGTTTTATCTCTCTGAACAAGTGCATATCACAGTACTATGTTAAAAACTCGTTTCAGACGTGCTTTTACAGTTAACATGACCAATATGAGGAAAATGTGTTAAAAGCTCGAAAACATGAAAATCCATGCTTAGAAAGTTGTTTCATGTCACATATGCTCGAAGGCACTCATTTCACTGAAAATTACTGTTCCTTGTTAAATGTTTGCTTTATGCGCTGAAAATGCGTTAGGAACAGGTTGAAGGCGCTCCTGCTGTAGGAAAGCTGTTTTCTTGCACTCAGAGACACAAAGTGTGTTTTATCTCTCTGAACAAGTGCATATCACAGTACTATGTTAAAAACTCGTTTCAGACGTGCTTTTACAGTTAACATGACCAATATGAGGAAAATGTGTTAAAAGCTCGAAAACATGAAAATCCATGCTTAGAAAGTTGTTTCATGTCACATATGCTCGAAGGCACTCATTTCACTGAAAATTACTGTTCCTTGTTAAATGTTTGCTTTATGCGCTGAAAATGCGTTAGGAACAGGTTGAAGAGGCTCCTGCTGTAGGAAAGCTGTTTTCTTGCACTCAGAGACACAAAGTGTGTTTTATCTCTCTGAACAAGTGCATATCACAGTACTATGTTAAAAACTCGTTTCAGACGTGCTTTTACAGTTAACATGACCAATATGATTAAAATGTGTTAAAAGCTCGAAAACATGAAAATCCATGCTTAGAAAGTTGTTTCATGTCACATATGCTCGAAGGCACTCATTTGACTGAAAATTACTGTTCCTTGTTAAATGTTTGCTTTATGCGCTGAAAATGCGTTAGGAACAGGTTGAAGGCGCTCCTGCAGTAGGATAGCTGTTTTCTTGCACTCAGAGACACAAAGTGTGTTTTATCTCTCTGAACAAGTGCATATCACAGTACTATGTTAAAAACTCGTTTCAGACGTGCTTTTACAGTTAACATGACCAATATGAGGAAAATGTGTTAAAAGCTCGAAAACATGAAAATCCATGCTTAGAAAGTTGTTTCATGTCACATATGCTCGAAGGCACTCATTTGACTGAAAATTACTGTTCCTTGTTAAATGTTTGCTTTATGCGCTGAAAATGCGTTAGGAACAGGTTGAAGGCGCTCCTGCAGTAGGAAAGCTGTTTTCTTGCACTCAGAGACACAAAGTGTGTTTTATCTCTCTGAACAAGTGCATATCACAGTACTATGTTAAAAACTCGTTTCAGACGTGCTTTTACAGTTAACATGACCAATATGATTAAAATGTGTTAAAAGCTCGAAAACATGAAAATCCATGCTTAGAAAGTTGTTTCATGTCACATATGCTCGAAGGCACTCATTTCACTGAAAATACTGTTCCTTGTTAAATGTTTGCTTTACGCGCTGAAAATGCGTTAGGAACAGGTTGAAGAGGCTCCTGCTGTAGGAAAGCTGTTTTCTTGCACTCAGAGACACAAAGTGTGTTTTATCTCTCTGAACAAGTGCATATCACAGTACTATGTTAAAAACTCGTTTCAGACGTGCTTTTACAGTTAACATGACCAATATGAGGAAAATGTGTTAAAAGCTCGAAAACATGAAAATCCATGCTTAGAAAGTTGTTTCATGTCACATATGCTCGAAGGCACTCATTTCACTGAAAATACTGTTCCTTGTTAAATGTTTGCTTTATGCGCTGAAAATGCGTTAGGAACAGTTTGAAGAGGCTCCTGCTGTAGGAAAGCTGTTTTCTTGCACTCAGAGACACAAAGTGTGTTTTATCTCTCTGAACAAGTGCATATCACAGTACTATGTTAAAAACTCGTTTCAGACGTGCTTTTACAGTTAACATGACCAATATGAGGAAAATGTGTTAAAAGCTCGAAAACATGAAAATCCATGCTTAGAAAGTTGTTTCATGTCACATATGCTCGAAGGCACTCATTTCACTGAAAATTACTGTTCCTTGTTAAATGTTTGCTTTATGCGCTGAAAATGCGTTAGGAACAGGTTGAAGGCGCTCCTGCTGTAGGAAAGCTGTTTTCTTGCACTCAGAGACACAAAGTGTGTTTTATCTCTCTGAACAAGTGCATATCACAGTACTATGTTAAAAAGTCGTTTCAGACGTGCTTTTACAGTTAACATGACCAATATGATTAAAATGTGTTAAAAGCTCGAAAACATGAAAATCCATGCTTAGAAAGTTGTTTCATGTCACATATGCTCGAAGGCACTCATTTGACTGAAAATTACTGTTCCTTGTTAAATGTTTGCTTTATGCGCTGAAAATGCGTTAGGAACAGGTTGAAGGCGCTCCTGCAGTAGGAAAGCTGTTTTCTTGCACTCAGAGACACAAAGTGTGTTTTATCTCTCTGAACAAGTGCATATCACAGTACTATGTTAAAAAGTCGTTTCAGCCGTGCTTTTACAGTTAACATGACCAATATGATTAAAATGTGTTAAAAGCTCGAAAACATGAAAATCCATGCTTAGAAAGTTGTTTCATGTCACATATGCTCGAAGGCACTCATTTGACTGAAAATTACTGTTCCTTGTTAAATGTTTGCTTTATGCGCTGAAAATGCGTTAGGAACAGGTTGAAGGCGCTCCTGCAGTAGGAAAGCTGTTTTCTTGCACTCAGAGACACAAAGTGTGTTTTATCTCTCTGAACAAGTGCATATCACAGTACTATGTTAAAAACTCGTTTCAGCCGTGCTTTTACAGTTAACATGACCAATATGAGGAAAATGTGTTAAAAGCTCGAAAACATGAAAATCCATGCTTAGAAAATTGTTTCATGTCACATATGCTCGAAGGCACTCATTTGACTGAAAATTACTGTTCCTTGTTAAACGTTTGCTTTATGCGCTGAAAATGCGTTAGGAATAGGTTGAAGGCGCTCCTGCAGTAGGAAAGCTGTTTTCTTGCACTCTGAGACACAAAGTGTGTTTTATCTCTCTGAACAAGTGCATATCACAGTTCTATGTTAAAAACTCGTTTCAGACGTGCTTTTACAGTTAACATGACCAATATGAGGAAAATGTGTTAAAAGCTCGAAAACATGAAAATCCATGCTTAGAAAGTTGTTTCATGTCACATATGCTCGAAGGCACTCATTTGACTGAAAATTACTGTTCCTTGTTAAATGTTTGCTTTATGCGCTGAAAATGCGTTAGGAACAGGTTGAAGAGGCTCCTGCTGTAGGAAAGCTGTTTTCTTGCACTCAGAGACACAAAGTGTGTTTTATCTCTCTGAACAAGTGCATATCACAGTACTATGTTAAAAACTCGTTTCAGACGTGCTTTTACAATTAACATGACCAATATGATTAAAATGTGTTAAAAGCTCGAAAACATGAAAATCCATGCTTAGAAAGTTGTTTCATGTCACATATGCTCGAAGGCACTCATTTCACTGAAAATACTGTTCCTTGTTAAATGTTTGCTTTATGCGCTGAAAATGCGTTAGGAACAGGTTGAAGAGGCTCCTGCTGTAGGAAAGCTGTTTTCTTGCACTCAGAGACACAAAGTGTGTTTTATCTCTCTGAACAAGTGCATATCACAGTACTATGTTAAAAACTCGTTTCAGACGTGCTTTTACAGTTAACATGACCAATATGATTAAAATGTGTTAAAAGCTCGAAAACATGAAAATCCATGCTTAGAAAGTTGTTTCATGTCACATATGCTCGAAGGCACTCATTTGACTGAAAATTACTGTTCCTTGTTAAATGTTTGCTTTATGCGCTGAAAATGCGTTAGGAACAGGTTGAAGGCGCTCCTGCAGTAGGAAAGCTGTTTTCTTGCACTCAGAGACACAAAGTGTGTTTTATCTCTCTGAACAAGTGCATATCACAGTACTATGTTAAAAACTCGTTTCAGACGTGCTTTTACAGTTAACATGACCAATATGAGGAAAATGTGTTAAAAGCTCGAAAACATGAAAATCCATGCTTAGAAAGTTGTTTCATGTCACATATGCTCGAAGGCACTCATTTGACTGAAAATTACTGTTCCTTGTTAAATGTTTGCTTTATGCGCTGAAAATGCGTTAGGAACAGGTTGAAGGCGCTCCTGCAGTAGGAAAGCTGTTTTCTTGCACTCAGAGACACAAAGTGTGTTTTATCTCTCTGAACAAGTGCATATCACAGTACTATGTTAAAAACTCGTTTCAGACGTGCTTTTACAGTTAACATGACCAATATGATTAAAATGTGTTAAAAGCTCGAAAACATGAAAATCCATGCTTAGAAAGTTGTTTCATGTCACATATGCTCGAAGGCACTCATTTCACTGAAAATACTGTTCCTTGTTAAATGTTTGCTTTACGCGCTGAAAATGCGTTAGGAACAGGTTGAAGAGGCTCCTGCTGTAGGAAAGCTGTTTTCTTGCACTCAGAGACACAAAGTGTGTTTTATCTCTCTGAACAAGTGCATATCACAGTACTATGTTAAAAACTCGTTTCAGACGTGCTTTTACAGTTAACATGACCAATATGAGGAAAATGTGTTAAAAGCTCGAAAACATGAAAATCCATGCTTAGAAAGTTGTTTCATGTCACATATGCTCGAAGGCACTCATTTCACTGAAAATACTGTTCCTTGTTAAATGTTTGCTTTATGCGCTGAAAATGCGTTAGGAACAGTTTGAAGAGGCTCCTGCTGTAGGAAAGCTGTTTTCTTGCACTCAGAGACACAAAGTGTGTTTTATCTCTCTGAACAAGTGCATATCACAGTACTATGTTAAAAACTCGTTTCAGCCGTGCTTTTACAGTTAACATGACCAATATGAGGAAAATGTGTTAAAAGCTCGAAAACATGAAAATCCATGCTTAGAAAGTTGTTTCATGTCACATATGCTCGAAGGCACTCATTTCACTGAAAATTACTGTTCCTTGTTAAATGTTTGCTTTATGCGCTGAAAATGCGTTAGGAACAGGTTGAAGGCGCTCCTGCTGTAGGAAAGCTGTTTTCTTGCACTCAGAGACACAAAGTGTGTTTTATCTCTCTGAACAAGTGCATATCACAGTACTATGTTAAAAACTCGTTTCAGACGTGCTTTTACAGTTAACATGACCAATATGAGGAAAATGTGTTAAAAGCTCGAAAACATGAAAATCCATGCTTAGAAAGTTGTTTCATGTCACATATGCTCGAAGGCACTCATTTCACTGAAAATTACTGTTCCTTGTTAAATGTTTGCTTTATGCGCTGAAAATGCGTTAGGAACAGGTTGAAGAGGCTCCTGCTGTAGGAAAGCTGTTTTCTTGCACTCAGAGACACAAAGTGTGTTTTATCTCTCTGAACAAGTGCATATCACAGTACTATGTTAAAAACTCGTTTCAGACGTGCTTTTACAGTTAACATGACCAATATGATTAAAATGTGTTAAAAGCTCGAAAACATGAAAATCCATGCTTAGAAAGTTGTTTCATGTCACATATGCTCGAAGGCACTCATTTGACTGAAAATTACTGTTCCTTGTTAAATGTTTGCTTTATGCGCTGAAAATGCGTTAGGAACAGGTTGAAGGCGCTCCTGCAGTAGGAAAGCTGTTTTCTTGCACTCAGAG